>NW_028276167.1:0-43189 GCF_052056855.1 Sturnus vulgaris
TCTGTTAGGAATCGCTCCTCGAAAGACGAGCGAGAGCGTCCTTCCGGGTGCATTGCACTGAGTCGAGTGCTCGCTCGGGACTTTGCACTCGGGGCCAAGGCAAGAGGGCGTGCTTGCCCGCAGAACTGAGAACACGCTGTTGGGCAGAGCTGCAACTGACCGCTGGAGTTCAGCTCTCGCCGGACGGCAGAAGGCGAAGAACGAAGCCGCTTGCGAGCGGCGCAGTGCAGCGAAGGGCTCTCCGAATTCGCCGCTAGCTCCACGGTCCTCCTCAGCTGCGAGTAGCAGCGCTCGCAGTACACAGAGCTTCGCAAGGCCCGAAGAGCCGGAGGGAAGTTTCGCACACGAAAATGTGCCAGGACAGAGACGTGTTCTACGTTGTCCCCTCTCGTCGTGCAGTTTGTGCCTCTGCTGCTTCTGCTGTTAGGAATCGCTCCTCGAAAGACGAGCGAGAGCGTCCTTCCGGGTGCATTGCACTGAGTCGAGTGCTCGCTCGGGACTTTGCACTCGGGGCCAAGGCAAGAGGGCGTGCTTGCCCGCAGAACTGAGAACACGCTGTTGGGCAGAGCTGCAACTGACCGCTGGAGTTCAGCTCTCGCCGGACGGCAGAAGGCGAAGAACGAAGCCGCTTGCGAGCGGCGCAGTGCAGCGAAGGGCTCTCCGAATTCGCCGCTAGCTCCACGGTCCTCCTCAGCTGCGAGTAGCAGCGCTCGCAGTACACAGAGCTTCGCAAGGCCCGAAGAGCCGGAGGGAAGTTTCGCACACGAAAATGTGCCAGGACAGAGACGTGTTCTACGTTGTCCCCTCTCGTCGTGCAGTTTGTGCCTCTGCTGCTTCTGCTGTTAGGAATCGCTCCTCGAAAGACGAGCGAGAGCGTCCTTCCGGGTGCATTGCACTGAGTCGAGTGCTCGCTCGGGACTTTGCACTCGGGGCCAAGGCAAGAGGGCGTGCTTGCCCGCAGAACTGAGAACACGCTGTTGGGCAGAGCTGCAACTGACCGCTGGAGTTCAGCTCTCGCCGGACGGCAGAAGGCGAAGAACGAAGCCGCTTGCGAGCGGCGCAGTGCAGCGAAGGGCTCTCCCAATTCGCCGCTAGCTCCACGGTCCTCCTCAGCTGCGAGTAGCAGCGCTCGCAGTACACAGAGCTTCGCAAGGCCCGAAGAGCCGGAGGGAAGTATCGCACACGCAAATGTGCCAGGACAGAGACGTGTTCTACGTTGTCCCCTCTCGTCGTGCAGTTTGTGCCTCTGCTGCTTCTGCTGTTAGGAATCGCTCCTCGAAAGACGAGCGAGAGCGTCCTTCCGGGTGCATTGCACTGAGTCGAGTGCTCGCTCGGGACTTTGCTCTCGGGGCCAAGGCAAGAGGGCGTGCTTGCCCGCAGAACTGAGAACACGCTGTTGGGCAGAGCTGCAACTGACCGCTGGAGTTCAGCTCTCGCCGGACGGCAGAAGGCGAAGAACGAAGCCGCTTGCGAGCGGCGCAGTGCAGCGAAGAGCTCTCCCAATTCGCCGCTAGCTCCACGGTCCTCCTCAGCTGCGAGTAGCAGCGCTCGCAGTACATAGAGCTTCGCAAGGCCCGAAGAGCCGGAGGGAAGTATCGCACACGCAAATGTGCCAGGACAGAGACGTGTTCTACGTTGTCCCCTCTCGTCGTGCAGTTTGTGCCTCTGCTGCTTCTGCTGTTAGGAATCGCTCCTCGAAAGACGAGCGAGAGCGTCCTTCCGGGTGCATTGCACTGAGTCGAGTGCTCGCTCGGGACTTTGCTCTCGGGGCCAAGGCAAGAGGGCGTGCTTGCCCGCAGAACTGAGAACACGCTGTTGGGCAGAGCTGCAACTGACCGCTGGAGTTCAGCTCTCGCCGGACGCAGAAGGCGAAGAACGAAGCCGCTTGCGAGCGGCGCAGTGCAGCGAAGGGCTCTCCCAATTCGCCGCTAGCTCCACGGTCCTCCTCAGCTGCGAGTAGCAGCGCTCGCAGTACACAGAGCTTCGCAAGGCCCGAAGAGCCGGAGGGAAGTATCGCACACGCAAATGTGCCAGGACAGAGACGTGTTCTACGTTGTCCCCTCTCGTCGTGCAGTTTGTGCCTCTGCTGCTTCTGCTGTTAGGAATCGCTCCTCGAAAGACGAGCGAGAGCGTCCTTCCGGGTGCATTGCACTGAGTCGAGTGCTCGCTCGGGACTTTGCACTCGGGGCCAAGGCAAGAGGGCGTGCTTGCCCGCAGAACTGAGAACACGCTGTTGGGCAGAGCTGCAACTGACCGCTGGAGTTCAGCTCTCGCCGGACGGCAGAAGGCGAAGAACGAAGCCGCTTGCGAGCGGCGCAGTGCAGCGAAGGGCTCTCCCAATTCGCCGCTAGCTCCACGGTCCTCCTCAGCTGCGAGTAGCAGCGCTCGCAGTACACAGAGCTTCGCAAGGCCCGAAGAGCCGGAGGGAAGTTTCGCACACGAAAATGTGCCAGGACAGAGACGTGTTCTACGTTGTCCCCTCTCGTCGTGCAGTTTGTGCCTCTGCTGCTTCTGCTGTTAGGAATCGCTCCTCGAAAGACGAGCGAGAGCGTCCTTCCGGGTGCATTGCACTGAGTCGAGTGCTCGCTCGGGACTTTGCACTCGGGGCCAAGGCAAGAGGGCGTGCTTGCCCGCAGAACTGAGAACACGCTGTTGGGCAGAGCTGCAACTGACCGCTGGAGTTCAGCTCTCGCCGGACGGCAGAAGGCGAAGAACGAAGCCGCTTGCGAGCGGCGCAGTGCAGCGAAGAGCTCTCCCAATTCGCCGCTAGCTCCACGGTCCTCCTCAGCTGCGAGTAGCAGCGCTCGCAGTACACAGAGCTTCGCAAGGCCCGAAGAGCCGGAGGGAAGTATCGCACACGCAAATGTGCCAGGACAGAGACGTGTTCTACGTTGTCCCCTCTCGTCGTGCAGTTTGTGCCTCTGCTGCTTCTGCTGTTAGGAATCGCTCCTCGAAAGACGAGCGAGAGCGTCCTTCCGGGTGCATTGCACTGAGTCGAGTGCTCGCTCGGGACTTTGCTCTCGGGGCCAAGGCAAGAGGGCGTGCTTGCCCGCAGAACTGAGAACACGCTGTTGGGCAGAGCTGCAACTGACCGCTGGAGTTCAGCTCTCGCCGGACGGCAGAAGGCGAAGAACGAAGCCGCTTGCGAGCGGCGCAGTGCAGCGAAGAGCTCTCCCAATTCGCCGCTAGCTCCACGGTCCTCCTCAGCTGCGAGTAGCAGCGCTCGCAGTACACAGAGCTTCGCAAGGCCCGAAGAGCCGGAGGGAAGTATCGCACACGAAAATGTGCCAGGACAGAGACGTGTTCTACGTTGTCCCCTCTCGTCGTGCAGTTTGTGCCTCTGCTGCTTCTGCTGTTAGGAATCGCTCCTCGAAAGACGAGCGAGAGCGTCCTTCCGGGTGCATTGCACTGAGTCGAGTGCTCGCTCGGGACTTTGCTCTCGGGGCCAAGGCAAGAGGGCGTGCTTGCCCGCAGAACTGAGAACACGCTGTTGGGCAGAGCTGCAACTGACCGCTGGAGTTCAGCTCTCGCCGGACGGCAGAAGGCGAAGAACGAAGCCGCTTGCGAGCGGCGCAGTGCAGCGAAGAGCTCTCCCAATTCGCCGCTAGCTCCACGGTCCTCCTCAGCTGCGAGTAGCAGCGCTCGCAGTACACAGAGCTTCGCAAGGCCCGAAGAGCCGGAGGGAAGTTTCGCACACGAAAATGTGCCAGGACAGAGACGTGTTCTACGTTGTCCCCTCTCGTCTTGCAGTTTGTGCCTCTGCTGCTTCTGCTGTTAGGAATCGCTCCTCGAAAGACGAGCGAGAGCGTCCTTCCGGGTGCATTGCACTGAGTCGAGTGCTCGCTCGGGACTTTGCACTCGGGGCCAAGGCAAGAGGGCGTGCTTGCCCGCAGAACTGAGAACACGCTGTTGGGCAGAGCTGCAACTGACCGCTGGAGTTCAGCTCTCGCCGGACGGCAGAAGGCGAAGAACGAAGCCGCTTGCGAGCGGCGCAGTGCAGCGAAGGGCTCTCCGAATTCGCCGCTAGCTCCACGGTCCTCCTCAGCTGCGAGTAGCAGCGCTCGCAGTACACAGAGCTTCGCAAGGCCCGAAGAGCCGGAGGGAAGTTTCGCACACGAAAATGTGCCAGGACAGAGACGTGTTCTACGTTGTCCCCTCTCGTCGTGCAGTTTGTGCCTCTGCTGCTTCTGCTGTTAGGAATCGCTCCTCGAAAGACGAGCGAGAGCGTCCTTCCGGGTGCATTGCACTGAGTCGAGTGCTCGCTCGGGACTTTGCACTCGGGGCCAAGGCAAGAGGGCGTGCTTGCCCGCAGAACTGAGAACACGCTGTTGGGCAGAGCTGCAACTGACCGCTGGAGTTCAGCTCTCGCCGGACGGCAGAAGGCGAAGAACGAAGCCGCTTGCGAGCGGCGCAGTGCAGCGAAGGGCTCTCCCAATTCGCCGCTAGCTCCACGGTCCTTCTCAGCTGCGAGTAGCAGCGCTCGCAGTACACAGAGCTTCGCAAGGCCCGAAGAGCCGGAGGGAAGTATCGCACACGCAAATGTGCCAGGACAGAGACGTGTTCTACGTTGTCCCCTCTCGTCGTGCAGTTTGTGCCTCTGCTGCTTCTGCTGTTAGGAATCGCTCCTCGAAAGACGAGCGAGAGCGTCCTTCCGGGTGCATTGCACTGAGTCGAGTGCTCGCTCGGGACTTTGCTCTCGGGGCCAAGGCAAGAGGGCGTGCTTGCCCGCAGAACTGAGAACACGCTGTTGGGCAGAGCTGCAACTGACCGCTGGAGTTCAGCTCTCGCCGGACGGCAGAAGGCGAAGAACGAAGCCGCTTGCGAGCGGCGCAGTGCAGCGAAGAGCTCTCCCAATTCGCCGCTAGCTCCACGGTCCTCCTCAGCTGCGAGTAGCAGCGCTCGCAGTACACAGAGCTTCGCAAGGCCCGAAGAGCCGGAGGGAAGTATCGCACACGCAAATGTGCCAGGACAGAGACGTGTTCTACGTTGTCCCCTCTCGTCGTGCAGTTTGTGCCTCTGCTGCTTCTGCTGTTAGGAATCGCTCCTCGAAAGACGAGCGAGAGCGTCCTTCCGGGTGCATTGCACTGAGTCGAGTGCTCGCTCGGGACTTTGCACTCGGGGCCAAGGCAAGAGGGCGTGCTTGCCCGCAGAACTGAGAACACGCTGTTGGGCAGAGCTGCAACTGACCGCTGGAGTTCAGCTCTCGCCGGACGGCAGAAGGCGAAGAACGAAGCCGCTTGCGAGCGGCGCAGTGCAGCGAAGGGCTCTCCCAATTCGCCGCTAGCTCCACGGTCCTCCTCAGCTGCGAGTAGCAGCGCTCGCAGTACACAGAGCTTCGCAAGGCCCGAAGAGCCGGAGGGAAGTTTCGCACACGAAAATGTGCCAGGACAGAGACGTGTTCTACGTTGTCCCCTCTCGTCGTGCAGTTTGTGCCTCTGCTGCTTCTGCTGTTAGGAATCGCTCCTCGAAAGACGAGCGAGAGCGTCCTTCCGGGTGCATTGCACTGAGTCGAGTGCTCGCTCGGGACTTTGCACTCGGGGCCAAGGCAAGAGGGCGTGCTTGCCCGCAGAACTGAGAACACGCTGTTGGGCAGAGCTGCAACTGACCGCTGGAGTTCAGCTCTCGCCGGACGGCAGAAGGCGAAGAACGAAGCCGCTTGCGAGCGGCGCAGTGCAGCGAAGGGCTCTCCCAATTCGCCGCTAGCTCCACGGTCCTTCTCAGCTGCGAGTAGCAGCGCTCGCAGTACACAGAGCTTCGCAAGGCCCGAAGAGCCGGAGGGAAGTATCGCACACGCAAATGTGCCAGGACAGAGACGTGTTCTACGTTGTCCCCTCTCGTCGTGCAGTTTGTGCCTCTGCTGCTTCTGCTGTTAGGAATCGCTCCTCGAAAGACGAGCGAGAGCGTCCTTCCGGGTGCATTGCACTGAGTCGAGTGCTCGCTCGGGACTTTGCTCTCGGGGCCAAGGCAAGAGGGCGTGCTTGCCCGCAGAACTGAGAACACGCTTTTGGGCAGAGCTGCAACTGACCGCTGGAGTTCAGCTCTCGCCGGACGGCAGAAGGCGTAGAACGAAGCCGCTTGCGAGCGGCGCAGTGCAGCGAAGGGCTCTCCCAATTCGCCGCTAGCTCCACGGTCCTCCTCAGCTGCGAGTAGCAGCGCTCGCAGTACACAGAGCTTCGCAAGGCCCGAAGAGCCGGAGGGAAGTTTCGCACACGAAAATGTGCCAGGACAGAGACGTGTTCTACGTTGTCCCCTCTCGTCGTGCAGTTTGTGCCTCTGCTGCTTCTGCTGTTAGGAATCGCTCCTCGAAAGACGAGCGAGAGCGTCCTTCCGGGTGCATTGCACTGAGTCGAGTGCTCGCTCGGGACTTTGCTCTCGGGGCCAAGGCAAGAGGGCGTGCTTGCCCGCAGAACTGAGAACACGCTGTTGGGCAGAGCTGCAACTGACCGCTGGAGTTCAGCTCTCGCCGGACGGCAGAAGGCGAAGAACGAAGCCGCTTGCGAGCGGCGCAGTGCAGCGAAGGGCTCTCCCAATTCGCCGCTAGCTCCACGGTCCTCCTCAGCTGCGAGTAGCAGCGCTCGCAGTACACAGAGCTTCGCAAGGCCCGAAGAGCCGGAGGGAAGTATCGCACACGCAAATGTGCCAGGACAGAGACGTGTTCTACGTTGTCCCCTCTCGTCGTGCAGTTTGTGCCTCTGCTGCTTCTGCTGTTAGGAATCGCTCCTCGAAAGACGAGCGAGAGCGTCCTTCCGGGTGCATTGCACTGAGTCGAGTGCTCGCTCGGGACTTTGCTCTCGGGGCCAAGGCAAGAGGGCGTGCTTGCCCGCAGAACTGAGAACACGCTGTTGGGCAGAGCTGCAACTGACCGCTGGAGTTCAGCTCTCGCCGGACGGCAGAAGGCGAAGAACGAAGCCGCTTGCGAGCGGCGCAGTGCAGCGAAGAGCTCTCCCAATTCGCCGCTAGCTCCACGGTCCTCCTCAGCTGCGAGTAGCAGCGCTCGCAGTACACAGAGCTTCGCAAGGCCCGAAGAGCCGGAGGGAAGTTTCGCACACGAAAATGTGCCAGGACAGAGACGTGTTCTACGTTGTCCCCTCTCGTCGTGCAGTTTGTGCCTCTGCTGCTTCTGCTGTTAGGAATCGCTCCTCGAAAGACGAGCGAGAGCGTCCTTCCGGGTGCATTGCACTGAGTCGAGTGCTCGCTCGGGACTTTGCACTCGGGGCCAAGGCAAGAGGGCGTGCTTGCCCGCAGAACTGAGAACACGCTGTTGGGCAGAGCTGCAACTGACCGCTGGAGTTCAGCTCTCGCCGGACGGCAGAAGGCGAAGAACGAAGCCGCTTGCGAGCGGCGCAGTGCAGCGAAGAGCTCTCCCAATTCGCCGCTAGCTCCACGGTCCTTCTCAGCTGCGAGTAGCAGCGCTCGCAGTACACAGAGCTTCGCAAGGCCCGAAGAGCCGGAGGGAAGTATCGCACACGCAAATGTGCCAGGACAGAGACGTGTTCTACGTTGTCGCTTCTCGTCGTGCAGTTTGTGCCTCTGCTGCTTCTGCTGTTAGGAATCGCTCCTCGAAAGACGAGCGAGAGCGTCCTTCCGGGTGCATTGCACTGAGTCGAGTGCTCGCTCGGGACTTTGCTCTCGGGGCCAAGGCAAGAGGGCGTGCTTGCCCGCAGAACTGAGAACACGCTGTTGGGCAGAGCTGCAACTGACCGCTGGAGTTCAGCTCTCGCCGGACGGCAGAAGGCGAAGAACGAAGCCGCTTGCGAGCGGCGCAGTGCAGCGAAGGGCTCTCCCAATTCGCCGCTAGCTCCACGGTCCTCCTCAGCTGCGAGTAGCAGCGCTCGCAGTACACAGAGCTTCGCAAGGCCCGAAGAGCCGGAGGGAAGTATCGCACACGCAAATGTGCCAGGACAGAGACGTGTTCTACGTTGTCCCCTCTCGTCGTGCAGTTTGTGCCTCTGCTGCTTCTGCTGTTAGGAATCGCTCCTCGAAAGACGAGCGAGAGCGTCCTTCCGGGTGCATTGCACTGAGTCGAGTGCTCGCTCGGGACTTTGCACTCGGGGCCAAGGCAAGAGGGCGTGCTTGCCCGCAGAACTGAGAACACGCTGTTGGGCAGAGCTGCAACTGACCGCTGGAGTTCAGCTCTCGCCGGACGGCAGAAGGCGAAGAACGAAGCCGCTTGCGAGCGGCGCAGTGCAGCGAAGGGCTCTCCCAATTCGCCGCTAGCTCCACGGTCCTCCTCAGCTGCGAGTAGCAGCGCTCGCAGTACACAGAGCTTCGCAAGGCCCGAAGAGCCGGAGGGAAGTTTCGCACACGAAAATGTGCCAGGACAGAGACGTGTTCTACGTTGTCCCCTCTCGTCGTGCAGTTTGTGCCTCTGCTGCTTCTGCTGTTAGGAATCGCTCCTCGAAAGACGAGCGAGAGCGTCCTTCCGGGTGCATTGCACTGAGTCGAGTGCTCGCTCGGGACTTTGCACTCGGGGCCAAGGCAAGAGGGCGTGCTTGCCCGCAGAACTGAGAACACGCTGTTGGGCAGAGCTGCAACTGACCGCTGGAGTTCAGCTCTCGCCGGACGGCAGAAGGCGAAGAACGAAGCCGCTTGCGAGCGGCGCAGTGCAGCGAAGGGCTCTCCCAATTCGCCGCTAGCTCCACGGTCCTTCTCAGCTGCGAGTAGCAGCGCTCGCAGTACACAGAGCTTCGCAAGGCCCGAAGAGCCGGAGGGAAGTATCGCACACGCAAATGTGCCAGGACAGAGACGTGTTCTACGTTGTCCCCTCTCGTCGTGCAGTTTGTGCCTCTGCTGCTTCTGCTGTTAGGAATCGCTCCTCGAAAGACGAGCGAGAGCGTCCTTCCGGGTGCATTGCACTGAGTCGAGTGCTCGCTCGGGACTTTGCTCTCGGGGCCAAGGCAAGAGGGCGTGCTTGCCCGCAGAACTGAGAACACGCTGTTGGGCAGAGCTGCAACTGACCGCTGGAGTTCAGCTCTCGCCGGACGGCAGAAGGCGAAGAACGAAGCCGCTTGCGAGCGGCGCAGTGCAGCGAAGAGCTCTCCCAATTCGCCGCTAGCTCCACGGTCCTCCTCAGCTGCGAGTAGCAGCGCTCGCAGTACACAGAGCTTCGCAAGGCCCGAAGAGCCGGAGGGAAGTATCGCACACGCAAATGTGCCAGGACAGAGACGTGTTCTACGTTGTCCCCTCTCGTCGTGCAGTTTGTGCCTCTGCTGCTTCTGCTGTTAGGAATCGCTCCTCGAAAGACGAGCGAGAGCGTCCTTCCGGGTGCATTGCACTGAGTCGAGTGCTCGCTCGGGACTTTGCTCTCGGGGCCAAGGCAAGAGGGCGTGCTTGCCCGCAGAACTGAGAACACGCTGTTGGGCAGAGCTGCAACTGACCGCTGGAGTTCAGCTCTCGCCGGACGGCAGAAGGCGAAGAACGAAGCCGCTTGCGAGCGGCGCAGTGCAGCGAAGAGCTCTCCCAATTCGCCGCTAGCTCCACGGTCCTCCTCAGCTGCGAGTAGCAGCGCTCGCAGTACACAGAGCTTCGCAAGGCCCGAAGAGCCGGAGGGAAGTTTCGCACACGAAAATGTGCCAGGACAGAGACGTGTTCTACGTTGTCCCCTCTCGTCGTGCAGTTTGTGCCTCTGCTGCTTCTGCTGTTAGGAATCGCTCCTCGAAAGACGAGCGAGAGCGTCCTTCCGGGTGCATTGCACTGAGTCGAGTGCTCGCTCGGGACTTTGCACTCGGGGCCAAGGCAAGAGGGCGTGCTTGCCCGCAGAACTGAGAACACGCTGTTGGGCAGAGCTGCAACTGACCGCTGGAGTTCAGCTCTCGCCGGACGGCAGAAGGCGAAGAACGAAGCCGCTTGCGAGCGGCGCAGTGCAGCGAAGGGCTCTCCGAATTCGCCGCTAGCTCCACGGTCCTCCTCAGCTGCGAGTAGCAGCGCTCGCAGTACACAGAGCTTCGCAAGGCCCGAAGAGCCGGAGGGAAGTTTCGCACACGAAAATGTGCCAGGACAGAGACGTGTTCTACGTTGTCCCCTCTCGTCGTGCAGTTTGTGCCTCTGCTGCTTCTGCTGTTAGGAATCGCTCCTCGAAAGACGAGCGAGAGCGTCCTTCCGGGTGCATTGCACTGAGTCGAGTGCTCGCTCGGGACTTTGCTCTCGGGGCCAAGGCAAGAGGGCGTGCTTGCCCGCAGAACTGAGAACACGCTGTTGGGCAGAGCTGCAACTGACCGCTGGAGTTCAGCTCTCGCCGGACGGCAGAAGGCGAAGAACGAAGCCGCTTGCGAGCGGCGCAGTGCAGCGAAGAGCTCTCCCAATTCGCCGCTAGCTCCACGGTCCTCCTCAGCTGCGAGTAGCAGCGCTCGCAGTACACAGAGCTTCGCAAGGCCCGAAGAGCCGGAGGGAAGTATCGCACACGCAAATGTGCCAGGACAGAGACGTGTTCTACGTTGTCCCCTCTCGTCGTGCAGTTTGTGCCTCTGCTGCTTCTGCTGTTAGGAATCGCTCCTCGAAAGACGAGCGAGAGCGTCCTTCCGGGTGCATTGCACTGAGTCGAGTGCTCGCTCGGGACTTTGCTCTCGGGGCCAAGGCAAGAGGGCGTGCTTGCCCGCAGAACTGAGAACACGCTGTTGGGCAGAGCTGCAACTGACCGCTGGAGTTCAGCTCTCGCCGGACGGCAGAAGGCGAAGAACGAAGCCGCTTGCGAGCGGCGCAGTGCAGCGAAGGGCTCTCCGAATTCGCCGCTAGCTCCACGGTCCTCCTCAGCTGCGAGTAGCAGCGCTCGCAGTACACAGAGCTTCGCAAGGCCCGAAGAGCCGGAGGGAAGTATCGCACACGCAAATGTGCCAGGACAGAGACGTGTTCTACGTTGTCCCCTCTCGTCGTGCAGTTTGTGCCTCTGCTGCTTCTGCTGTTAGGAATCGCTCCTCGAAAGACGAGCGAGAGCGTCCTTCCGGGTGCATTGCACTGAGTCGAGTGCTCGCTCGGGACTTTGCACTCGGGGCCAAGGCAAGAGGGCGTGCTTGCCCGCAGAACTGAGAACACGCTGTTGGGCAGAGCTGCAACTGACCGCTGGAGTTCAGCTCTCGCCGGACGGCAGAAGGCGAAGAACGAAGCCGCTTGCGAGCGGCGCAGTGCAGCGAAGGGCTCTCCCAATTCGCCGCTAGCTCCACGGTCCTCCTCAGCTGCGAGTAGCAGCGCTCGCAGTACACAGAGCTTCGCAAGGCCCGAAGAGCCGGAGGGAAGTTTCGCACACGAAAATGTGCCAGGACAGAGACGTGTTCTACGTTGTCCCCTCTCGTCGTGCAGTTTGTGCCTCTGCTGCTTCTGCTGTTAGGAATCGCTCCTCGAAAGACGAGCGAGAGCGTCCTTCCGGGTGCATTGCACTGAGTCGAGTGCTCGCTCGGGACTTTGCACTCGGGGCCAAGGCAAGAGGGCGTGCTTGCCCGCAGAACTGAGAACACGCTGTTGGGCAGAGCTGCAACTGACCGCTGGAGTTCAGCTCTCGCCGGACGGCAGAAGGCGAAGAACGAAGCCGCTTGCGAGCGGCGCAGTGCAGCGAAGGGCTCTCCCAATTCGCCGCTAGCTCCACGGTCCTTCTCAGCTGCGAGTAGCAGCGCTCGCAGTACACAGAGCTTCGCAAGGCCCGAAGAGCCGGAGGGAAGTATCGCACACGCAAATGTGCCAGGACAGAGACGTGTTCTACGTTGTCCCCTCTCGTCGTGCAGTTTGTGCCTCTGCTGCTTCTGCTGTTAGGAATCGCTCCTCGAAAGACGAGCGAGAGCGTCCTTCCGGGTGCATTGCACTGAGTCGAGTGCTCGCTCGGGACTTTGCTCTCGGGGCCAAGGCAAGAGGGCGTGCTTGCCCGCAGAACTGAGAACACGCTTTTGGGCAGAGCTGCAACTGACCGCTGGAGTTCAGCTCTCGCCGGACGGCAGAAGGCGTAGAACGAAGCCGCTTGCGAGCGGCGCAGTGCAGCGAAGGGCTCTCCCAATTCGCCGCTAGCTCCACGGTCCTCCTCAGCTGCGAGTAGCAGCGCTCGCAGTACACAGAGCTTCGCAAGGCCCGAAGAGCCGGAGGGAAGTTTCGCACACGAAAATGTGCCAGGACAGAGACGTGTTCTACGTTGTCCCCTCTCGTCGTGCAGTTTGTGCCTCTGCTGCTTCTGCTGTTAGGAATCGCTCCTCGAAAGACGAGCGAGAGCGTCCTTCCGGGTGCATTGCACTGAGTCGAGTGCTCGCTCGGGACTTTGCTCTCGGGGCCAAGGCAAGAGGGCGTGCTTGCCCGCAGAACTGAGAACACGCTGTTGGGCAGAGCTGCAACTGACCGCTGGAGTTCAGCTCTCGCCGGACGGCAGAAGGCGAAGAACGAAGCCGCTTGCGAGCGGCGCAGTGCAGCGAAGGGCTCTCCCAATTCGCCGCTAGCTCCACGGTCCTCCTCAGCTGCGAGTAGCAGCGCTCGCAGTACACAGAGCTTCGCAAGGCCCGAAGAGCCGGAGGGAAGTATCGCACACGCAAATGTGCCAGGACAGAGACGTGTTCTACGTTGTCCCCTCTCGTCGTGCAGTTTGTGCCTCTGCTGCTTCTGCTGTTAGGAATCGCTCCTCGAAAGACGAGCGAGAGCGTCCTTCCGGGTGCATTGCACTGAGTCGAGTGCTCGCTCGGGACTTTGCTCTCGGGGCCAAGGCAAGAGGGCGTGCTTGCCCGCAGAACTGAGAACACGCTGTTGGGCAGAGCTGCAACTGACCGCTGGAGTTCAGCTCTCGCCGGACGGCAGAAGGCGAAGAACGAAGCCGCTTGCGAGCGGCGCAGTGCAGCGAAGGGCTCTCCCAATTCGCCGCTAGCTCCACGGTCCTCCTCAGCTGCGAGTAGCAGCGCTCGCAGTACACAGAGCTTCGCAAGGCCCGAAGAGCCGGAGGGAAGTTTCGCACACGAAAATGTGCCAGGACAGAGACGTGTTCTACGTTGTCCCCTCTCGTCGTGCAGTTTGTGCCTCTGCTGCTTCTGCTGTTAGGAATCGCTCCTCGAAAGACGAGCGAGAGCGTCCTTCCGGGTGCATTGCACTGAGTCGAGTGCTCGCTCGGGACTTTGCACTCGGGGCCAAGGCAAGAGGGCGTGCTTGCCCGCAGAACTGAGAACACGCTGTTGGGCAGAGCTGCAACTGACCGCTGGAGTTCAGCTCTCGCCGGACGGCAGAAGGCGAAGAACGAAGCCGCTTGCGAGCGGCGCAGTGCAGCGAAGAGCTCTCCCAATTCGCCGCTAGCTCCACGGTCCTCCTCAGCTGCGAGTAGCAGCGCTCGCAGTACACAGAGCTTCGCAAGGCCCGAAGAGCCGGAGGGAAGTTTCGCACACGCAAATGTGCCAGGACAGAGACGTGTTCTACGTTGTCCCCTCTCGTCGTGCAGTTTGTGCCTCTGCTGCTTCTGCTGTTAGGAATCGCTCCTCGAAAGACGAGCGAGAGCGTCCTTCCGGGTGCATTGCACTGAGTCGAGTGCTCGCTCGGGACTTTGCACTCGGGGCCAAGGCAAGAGGGCGTGCTTGCCCGCAGAACTGAGAACACGCTGTTGGGCAGAGCTGCAACTGACCGCTGGAGTTCAGCTCTCGCCGGACGGCAGAAGGCGAAGAACGAAGCCGCTTGCGAGCGGCGCAGTGCAGCGAAGAGCTCTCCCAATTCGCCGCTAGCTCCACGGTCCTCCTCAGCTGCGAGTAGCAGCGCTCGCAGTACACAGAGCTTCGCAAGGCCCGAAGAGCCGGAGGGAAGTTTCGCACACGCAAATGTGCCAGGACAGAGACGTGTTCTACGTTGTCCCCTCTCGTCGTGCAGTTTGTGCCTCTGCTGCTTCTGCTGTTAGGAATCGCTCCTCGAAAGACGAGCGAGAGCGTCCTTCCGGGTGCATTGCACTGAGTCGAGTGCTCGCTCGGGACTTTGCACTCGGGGCCAAGGCAAGAGGGCGTGCTTGCCCGCAGAACTGAGAACACGCTGTTGGGCAGAGCTGCAACTGACCGCTGGAGTTCAGCTCTCGCCGGACGGCAGAAGGCGAAGAACGAAGCCGCTTGCGAGCGGCGCAGTGCAGCGAAGAGCTCTCCGAATTCGCCGCTAGCTCCACGGTCCTTCTCAGCTGCGAGTAGCAGCGCTCGCAGTACACAGAGCTTCGCAGGGCCCGAAGAGCCGGAGGGAAGTATCGCACACGCAAATGTGCCAGGACAGAGACGTGTTCTACGTTGTCCCCTCTCGTCGTGCAGTTTGTGCCTCTGCTGCTTCTGCTGTTAGGAATCGCTCCTCGAAAGACGAGCGAGAGCGTCCTTCCGGGTGCATTGCACTGAGTCGAGTGCTCGCTCGGGACTTTGCTCTCGGGGCCAAGGCAAGAGGGCGTGCTTGCCCGCAGAACTGAGAACACGCTGTTGGGCAGAGCTGCAACTGACCGCTGGAGTTCAGCTCTCGCCGGACGGCAGAAGGCGAAGAACGAAGCCGCTTGCGAGCGGCGCAGTGCAGCGAAGAGCTCTCCCAATTCGCCGCTAGCTCCACGGTCCTCCTCAGCTGCGAGTAGCAGCGCTCGCAGTACACAGAGCTTCGCAAGGCCCGAAGAGCCGGAGGGAAGTTTCGCACACGAAAATGTGCCAGGACAGAGACGTGTTCTACGTTGTCCCTTCTCGTCGTGCAGTTTGTGCCTCTGCTGCTTCTGCTGTTAGGAATCGCTCCTCGAAAGACGAGCGAGAGCGTCCTTCCGGGTGCATTGCACTGAGTCGAGTGCTCGCTCGGGACTTTGCACTCGGGGCCAAGGCAAGAGGGCGTGCTTGCCCGCAGAACTGAGAACACGCTGTTGGGCAGAGCTGCAACTGACCGCTGGAGTTCAGCTCTCGCCGGACGGCAGAAGGCGAAGAACGAAGCCGCTTGCGAGCGGCGCAGTGCAGCGAAGAGCTCTCCCAATTCGCCGCTAGCTCCACGGTCCTCCTCAGCTGCGAGTAGCAGCGCTCGCAGTACACAGAGCTTCGCAAGGCCCGAAGAGCCGGAGGGAAGTTTCGCACACGCAAATGTGCCAGGACAGAGACGTGTTCTACGTTGTCCCCTCTCGTCGTGCAGTTTGTGCCTCTGCTGCTTCTGCTGTTAGGAATCGCTCCTCGAAAGACGAGCGAGAGCGTCCTTCCGGGTGCATTGCACTGAGTCGAGTGCTCGCTCGGGACTTTGCACTCGGGGCCAAGGCAAGAGGGCGTGCTTGCCCGCAGAACTGAGAACACGCTGTTGGGCAGAGCTGCAACTGACCGCTGGAGTTCAGCTCTCGCCGGACGGCAGAAGGCGAAGAACGAAGCCGCTTGCGAGCGGCGCAGTGCAGCGAAGGGCTCTCCCAATTCGCCGCTAGCTCCACGGTCCTTCTCAGCTGCGAGTAGCAGCGCTCGCAGTACACAGAGCTTCGCAAGGCCCGAAGAGCCGGAGGGAAGTATCGCACACGCAAATGTGCCAGGACAGAGACGTGTTCTACGTTGTCCCCTCTCGTCGTGCAGTTTGTGCCTCTGCTGCTTCTGCTGTTAGGAATCGCTCCTCGAAAGACGAGCGAGAGCGTCCTTCCGGGTGCATTGCACTGAGTCGAGTGCTCGCTCGGGACTTTGCTCTCGGGGCCAAGGCAAGAGGGCGTGCTTGCCCGCAGAACTGAGAACACGCTGTTGGGCAGAGCTGCAACTGACCGCTGGAGTTCAGCTCTCGCCGGACGGCAGAAGGCGAAGAACGAAGCCGCTTGCGAGCGGCGCAGTGCAGCGAAGGGCTCTCCGAATTCGCCGCTAGCTCCACGGTCCTCCTCAGCTGCGAGTAGCAGCGCTCGCAGTACACAGAGCTTCGCAAGGCCCGAAGAGCCGGAGGGAAGTATCGCACACGCAAATGTGCCAGGACAGAGACGTGTTCTACGTTGTCCCCTCTCGTCGTGCAGTTTGTGCCTCTGCTGCTTCTGCTGTTAGGAATCGCTCCTCGAAAGACGAGCGAGAGCGTCCTTCCGGGTGCATTGCACTGAGTCGAGTGCTCGCTCGGGACTTTGCTCTCGGGGCCAAGGCAAGAGGGCGTGCTTGCCCGCAGAACTGAGAACACGCTGTTGGGCAGAGCTGCAACTGACCGCTGGAGTTCAGCTCTCGCCGGACGGCAGAAGGCGAAGAACGAAGCCGCTTGCGAGCGGCGCAGTGCAGCGAAGGGCTCTCCCAATTCGCCGCTAGCTCCACGGTCCTCCTCAGCTGCGAGTAGCAGCGCTCGCAGTACACAGAGCTTCGCAAGGCCCGAAGAGCCGGAGGGAAGTATCGCACACGCAAATGTGCCAGGACAGAGACGTGTTCTACGTTGTCCCCTCTCGTCGTGCAGTTTGTGCCTCTGCTGCTTCTGCTGTTAGGAATCGCTCCTCGAAAGACGAGCGAGAGCGTCCTTCCGGGTGCATTGCACTGAGTCGAGTGCTCGCTCGGGACTTTGCTCTCGGGGCCAAGGCAAGAGGGCGTGCTTGCCCGCAGAACTGAGAACACGCTGTTGGGCAGAGCTGCAACTGACCGCTGGAGTTCAGCTCTCGCCGGACGGCAGAAGGCGAAGAACGAAGCCGCTTGCGAGCGGCGCAGTGCAGCGAAGAGCTCTCCCAATTCGCCGCTAGCTCCACGGTCCTCCTCAGCTGCGAGTAGCAGCGCTCGCAGTACACAGAGCTTCGCAAGGCCCGAAGAGCCGGAGGGAAGTTTCGCACACGCAAATGTGCCAGGACAGAGACGTGTTCTACGTTGTCCCCTCTCGTCGTGCAGTTTGTGCCTCTGCTGCTTCTGCTGTTAGGAATCGCTCCTCGAAAGACGAGCGAGAGCGTCCTTCCGGGTGCATTGCACTGAGTCGAGTGCTCGCTCGGGACTTTGCACTCGGGGCCAAGGCAAGAGGGCGTGCTTGCCCGCAGAACTGAGAACACGCTGTTGGGCAGAGCTGCAACTGACCGCTGGAGTTCAGCTCTCGCCGGACGGCAGAAGGCGAAGAACGAAGCCGCTTGCGAGCGGCGCAGTGCAGCGAAGAGCTCTCCCAATTCGCCGCTAGCTCCACGGTCCTCCTCAGCTGCGAGTAGCAGCGCTCGCAGTACACAGAGCTTCGCAAGGCCCGAAGAGTGAAGAGCCGGAGGGAAGTTTCGCACACGCAAATGTGCCAGGACAGAGACGTGTTCTACGTTGTCCCCTCTCGTCGTGCAGTTTGTGCCTCTGCTGCTTCTGCTGTTAGGAATCGCTCCTCGAAAGACGAGCGAGAGCGTCCTTCCGGGTGCATTGCACTGAGTCGAGTGCTCGCTCGGGACTTTGCACTCGGGGCCAAGGCAAGAGGGCGTGCTTGCCCGCAGAACTGAGAACACGCTGTTGGGCAGAGCTGCAACTGACCGCTGGAGTTCAGCTCTCGCCGGACGGCAGAAGGCGAAGAACGAAGCCGCTTGCGAGCGGCGCAGTGCAGCGAAGAGCTCTCCCAATTCGCCGCTAGCTCCACGGTCCTCTCAGCTGCGAGTAGCAGCGCTCGCAGTACACAGAGCTTCGCAAGGCCCGAAGAGCCGGAGGGAAGTATCGCACACGCAAATGTGCCAGGACAGAGACGTGTTCTACGTTGTCCCCTCTCGTCGTGCAGTTTGTGCCTCTGCTGCTTCTGCTGTTAGGAATCGCTCCTCGAAAGACGAGCGAGAGCGTCCTTCGGGTGCATTGCACTGAGTCGAGTGCTCGCTCGGGACTTTGCTCTCGGGGCCAAGGCAAGAGGGCGTGCTTGCCCGCAGAACTGAGAACACGCTGTTGGGCAGAGCTGCAACTGACCGCTGGAGTTCAGCTCTCGCCGGACGGCAGAAGGCGAAGAACGAAGCCGCTTGCGAGCGGCGCAGTGCAGCGAAGAGCTCTCCCAATTCGCCGCTAGCTCCACGGTCCTCCTCAGCTGCGAGTAGCAGCGCTCGCAGTACACAGAGCTTCGCAAGGCCCGAAGAGCCGGAGGGAAGTATCGCACACGCAAATGTGCCAGGACAGAGACGTGTTCTACGTTGTCCCTCTCGTCGTGCAGTTTGTGCCTCTGCTGCTTCTGCTGTTAGGAATCGCTCCTCGAAAGACGAGCGAGAGCGTCCTTCCGGGTGCATTGCACTGAGTCGAGTGCTCGCTCGGGACTTTGCTCTCGGGGCCAAGGCAAGAGGGCGTGCTTGCCCGCAGAACTGAGAACACGCTGTTGGGCAGAGCTGCAACTGACCGCTGGAGTTCAGCTCTCGCCGGACGGCAGAAGGCGAAGAACGAAGCCGCTTGCGAGCGGCGCAGTGCAGCGAAGAGCTCTCCCAATTCGCCGCTAGCTCCACGGTCCTTCTCAGCTGCGAGTAGCAGCGCTCGCAGTACACAGAGCTTCGCAAGGCCCGAAGAGCCGGAGGGAAGTATCGCACACGCAAATGTGCCAGGACAGAGACGTGTTCTACGTTGTCCCCTCTCGTCGTGCAGTTTGTGCCTCTGCTGCTTCTGCTGTTAGGAATCGCTCCTTGAAAGACGAGCGAGAGCGTCCTTCCGGGTGCATTGCACTGAGTCGAGTGCTCGCTCGGGACTTTGCTCTCGGGGCCAAGGCAAGAGGGCGTGCTTGCCCGCAGAACTGAGAACACGCTGTTGGGCAGAGCTGCAACTGACCGCTGGAGTTCAGCTCTCGCCGGACGGCAGAAGGCGAAGAACGAAGCCGCTTGCGAGCGGCGCAGTGCAGCGAAGAGCTCTCCCAATTCGCCGCTAGCTCCACGGTCCTCCTCAGCTGCGAGTAGCAGCGCTCGCAGTACACAGAGCTTCGCAAGGCCCGAAGAGCCGGAGGGAAGTTTCGCACACGAAAATGTGCCAGGACAGAGACGTGTTCTACGTTGTCCCCTCTCGTCGTGCAGTTTGTGCCTCTGCTGCTTCTGCTGTTAGGAATCGCTCCTCGAAAGACGAGCGAGAGCGTCCTTCCGGGTGCATTGCACTGAGTCGAGTGCTCGCTCGGGACTTTGCACTCGGGGCCAAGGCAAGAGGGCGTGCTTGCCCGCAGAACTGAGAACACGCTGTTGGGCAGAGCTGCAACTGACCGCTGGAGTTCAGCTCTCGCCGGAC
Organism: Sturnus vulgaris; assembly: GCF_052056855.1. Classification (NCBI taxonomy): domain Eukaryota; kingdom Metazoa; phylum Chordata; class Aves; order Passeriformes; family Sturnidae; genus Sturnus; species Sturnus vulgaris. The sequence continues at coordinate 19,044 of NW_028276167.1, forward strand.
GGCAGAAGGCGAAGAACGAAGCCGCTTGCGAGCGGCGCAGTGCAGCGAAGAGCTCTCCAATTCGCCGCTAGCTCCACGGTCCTCCTCAGCTGCGAGTAGCAGCGCTCGCAGTACACAGAGCTTCGCAAGGCCCGAAGAGCCGGAGGGAAGTTTCGCACACGAAAATGTGCCAGGACAGAGACGTGTTCTACGTTGTCCCCTCTCGTCGTGCAGTTTGTGCCTCTGCTGCTTCTGCTGTTAGGAATCGCTCCTCGAAAGACGAGCGAGAGCGTCCTTCCGGGTGCATTGCACTGAGTCGAGTGCTCGCTCGGGACTTTGCACTCGGGGCCAAGGCAAGAGGGCGTGCTTGCCCGCAGAACTGAGAACACGCTGTTGGGCAGAGCTGCAACTGACCGCTGGAGTTCAGCTCTCGCCGGACGGCAGAAGGCGAAGAACGAAGCCGCTTGCGAGCGGCGCAGTGCAGCGAAGAGCTCTCCGAATTCGCCGCTAGCTCCACGGTCCTCCTCAGCTGCGAGTAGCAGCGCTCGCAGTACACAGAGCTTCGCAAGGCCCGAAGAGCCGGAGGGAAGTATCGCACACGCAAATGTGCCAGGACAGAGACGTGTTCTACGTTGTCCCCTCTCGTCGTGCAGTTTGTGCCTCTGCTGCTTCTGCTGTTAGGAATCGCTCCTCGAAAGACGAGCGAGAGCGTCCTTCCGGGTGCATTGCACTGAGTCGAGTGCTCGCTCGGGACTTTGCTCTCGGGGCCAAGGCAAGAGGGCGTGCTTGCCCGCAGAACTGAGAACACGCTGTTGGCAGAGCTGCAACTGACCGCTGGAGTTCAGCTCTCGCCGGACGGCAGAAGGCGAAGAACGAAGCCGCTTGCGAGCGGCGCAGTGCAGCGAAGAGCTCTCCCAATTCGCCGCTAGCTCCACGGTCCTCCTCAGCTGCGAGTAGCAGCGCTCGCAGTACACAGAGCTTCGCAAGGCCCGAAGAGCCGGAGGAAGTATCGCACACGCAAATGTGCCAGGACAGAGACGTGTTCTACGTTGTCCCCTCTCGTCGTGCAGTTTGTGCCTCTGCTGCTTCTGCTGTTAGGAATCGCTCCTCGAAAGACGAGCGAGAGCGTCCTTCCGGGTGCATTGCACTGAGTCGAGTGCTCGCTCGGGACTTTGCACTCGGGGCCAAGGCAAGAGGGCGTGCTTGCCCGCAGAACTGAGAACACGCTGTTGGGCAGAGCTGCAACTGACCGCTGGAGTTCAGCTCTCGCCGGACGGCAGAAGGCGAAGAACGAAGCCGCTTGCGAGCGGCGCAGTGCAGCGAAGAGCTCTCCAATTCGCCGCTAGCTCCACGGTCCTTCTCAGCTGCGAGTAGCAGCGCTCGCAGTACACAGAGCTTCGCAAGGCCCGAAGAGCCGGAGGGAAGTATCGCACACGCAAATGTGCCAGGACAGAGACGTGTTCTACGTTGTCCCCTCTCGTCGTGCAGTTTGTGCCTCTGCTGCTTCTGCTGTTAGGAATCGCTCCTCGAAAGACGAGCGAGAGCGTCCTTCCGGGTGCATTGCACTGAGTCGAGTGCTCGCTCGGGACTTTGCTCTCGGGGCCAAGGCAAGAGGGCGTGCTTGCCCGCAGAACTGAGAACACGCTGTTGGGCAGAGCTGCAACTGACCGCTGGAGTTCAGCTCTCGCCGGACGGCAGAAGGCGAAGAACGAAGCCGCTTGCGAGCGGCGCAGTGCAGCGAAGAGCTCTCCCAATTCGCCGCTAGCTCCACGGTCCTTCTCAGCTGCGAGTAGCAGCGCTCGCAGTACACAGAGCTTCGCAAGGCCCGAAGAGCCGGAGGGAAGTATCGCACACGCAAATGTGCCAGGACAGAGACGTGTTCTACGTTGTCCCCTCTCGTCGTGCAGTTTGTGCCTCTGCTGCTTCTGCTGTTAGGAATCGCTCCTTGAAAGACGAGCGAGAGCGTCCTTCCGGGTGCATTGCACTGAGTCGAGTGCTCGCTCGGGACTTTGCTCTCGGGGCCAAGGCAAGAGGGCGTGCTTGCCCGCAGAACTGAGAACACGCTGTTGGGCAGAGCTGCAACTGACCGCTGGAGTTCAGCTCTCGCCGGACGGCAGAAGGCGAAGAACGAAGCCGCTTGCGAGCGGCGCAGTGCAGCGAAGAGCTCTCCCAATTCGCCGCTAGCTCCACGGTCCTCCTCAGCTGCGAGTAGCAGCGCTCGCAGTACACAGAGCTTCGCAAGGCCCGAAGAGCCGGAGGGAAGTTTCGCACACGAAAATGTGCCAGGACAGAGACGTGTTCTACGTTGTCCCCTCTCGTCGTGCAGTTTGTGCCTCTGCTGCTTCTGCTGTTAGGAATCGCTCCTCGAAAGACGAGCGAGAGCGTCCTTCCGGGTGCATTGCACTGAGTCGAGTGCTCGCTCGGGACTTTGCACTCGGGGCCAAGGCAAGAGGGCGTGCTTGCCCGCAGAACTGAGAACACGCTGTTGGGCAGAGCTGCAACTGACCGCTGGAGTTCAGCTCTCGCCGGACGGCAGAAGGCGAAGAACGAAGCCGCTTGCGAGCGGCGCAGTGCAGCGAAGAGCTCTCCCAATTCGCCGCTAGCTCCACGGTCCTCCTCAGCTGCGAGTAGCAGCGCTCGCAGTACACAGAGCTTCGCAAGGCCCGAAGAGCCGGAGGGAAGTATCGCACACGCAAATGTGCCAGGACAGAGACGTGTTCTACGTTGTCCCCTCTCGTCGTGCAGTTTGTGCCTCTGCTGCTTCTGCTGTTAGGAATCGCTCCTCGAAAGACGAGCGAGAGCGTCCTTCCGGGTGCATTGCACTGAGTCGAGTGCTCGCTCGGGACTTTGCTCTCGGGGCCAAGGCAAGAGGGCGTGCTTGCCCGCAGAACTGAGAACACGCTGTTGGGCAGAGCTGCAACTGACCGCTGGAGTTCAGCTCTCGCCGGACGGCAGAAGGCGAAGAACGAAGCCGCTTGCGAGCGGCGCAGTGCAGCGAAGAGCTCTCCCAATTCGCCGCTAGCTCCACGGTCCTCCTCAGCTGCGAGTAGCAGCGCTCGCAGTACACAGAGCTTCGCAAGGCCCGAAGAGCCGGAGGGAAGTATCGCACACGCAAATGTGCCAGGACAGAGACGTGTTCTACGTTGTCCCCTCTCGTCGTGCAGTTTGTGCCTCTGCTGCTTCTGCTGTTAGGAATCGCTCCTCGAAAGACGAGCGAGAGCGTCCTTCCGGGTGCATTGCACTGAGTCGAGTGCTCGCTCGGGACTTTGCTCTCGGGGCCAGGCAAGAGGGCGTGCTTGCCCGCAGAACTGAGAACACGCTGTTGGGCAGAGCTGCAACTGACCGCTGGAGTTCAGCTCTCGCCGGACGGCAGAAGGCGAAGAACGAAGCCGCTTGCGAGCGGCGCAGTGCAGCGAAGAGCTCTCCCAATTCGCCGCTAGCTCCACGGTCCTCCTCAGCTGCGAGTAGCAGCGCTCGCAGTACACAGAGCTTCGCAAGGCCCGAAGAGCCGGAGGGAAGTATCGCACACGCAAATGTGCCAGGACAGAGACGTGTTCTACGTTGTCCCCTCTCGTCGTGCAGTTTGTGCCTCTGCTGCTTCTGCTGTTAGGAATCGCTCCTTGAAAGACGAGCGAGAGCGTCCTTCCGGGTGCATTGCACTGAGTCGAGTGCTCGCTCGGGACTTTGCTCTCGGGGCCAAGGCAAGAGGGCGTGCTTGCCCGCAGAACTGAGAACACGCTGTTGGGCAGAGCTGCAACTGACCGCTGGAGTTCAGCTCTCGCCGGACGGCAGAAGGCGAAGAACGAAGCCGCTTGCGAGCGGCGCAGTGCAGCGAAGAGCTCTCCCAATTCGCCGCTAGCTCCACGGTCCTCCTCAGCTGCGAGTAGCAGCGCTCGCAGTACACAGAGCTTCGCAAGGCCCGAAGAGCCGGAGGGAAGTTTCGCACACGAAAATGTGCCAGGACAGAGACGTGTTCTACGTTGTCCCCTCTCGTCGTGCAGTTTGTGCCTCTGCTGCTTCTGCTGTTAGGAATCGCTCCTCGAAAGACGAGCGAGAGCGTCCTTCCGGGTGCATTGCACTGAGTCGAGTGCTCGCTCGGGACTTTGCTCTCGGGGCCAAGGCAAGAGGGCGTGCTTGCCCGCAGAACTGAGAACACGCTGTTGGGCAGAGCTGCAACTGACCGCTGGAGTTCAGCTCTCGCCGGACGGCAGAAGGCGAAGAACGAAGCCGCTTGCGAGCGGCGCAGTGCAGCGAAGAGCTCTCCCAATTCGCCGCTAGCTCCACGGTCCTCCTCAGCTGCGAGTAGCAGCGCTCGCAGTACACAGAGCTTCGCAAGGCCCGAAGAGCCGGAGGGAAGTATCGCACACGCAAATGTGCCAGGACAGAGACGTGTTCTACGTTGTCCCCTCTCGTCGTGCAGTTTGTGCCTCTGCTGCTTCTGCTGTTAGGAATCGCTCCTCGAAAGACGAGCGAGAGCGTCCTTCCGGGTGCATTGCACTGAGTCGAGTGCTCGCTCGGGACTTTGCACTCGGGGCCAAGGCAAGAGGGCGTGCTTGCCCGCAGAACTGAGAACACGCTGTTGGGCAGAGCTGCAACTGACCGCTGGAGTTCAGCTCTCGCCGGACGGCAGAAGGCGAAGAACGAAGCCGCTTGCGAGCGGCGCAGTGCAGCGAAGAGCTCTCCCAATTCGCCGCTAGCTCCACGGTCCTTCTCAGCTGCGAGTAGCAGCGCTCGCAGTACACAGAGCTTCGCAAGGCCCGAAGAGCCGGAGGGAAGTATCGCACACGCAAATGTGCCAGGACAGAGACGTGTTCTACGTTGTCCCCTCTCGTCGTGCAGTTTGTGCCTCTGCTGCTTCTGCTGTTAGGAATCGCTCCTCGAAAGACGAGCGAGAGCGTCCTTCCGGGTGCATTGCACTGAGTCGAGTGCTCGCTCGGGACTTTGCTCTCGGGGCCAAGGCAAGAGGGCGTGCTTGCCCGCAGAACTGAGAACACGCTGTTGGGCAGAGCTGCAACTGACCGCTGGAGTTCAGCTCTCGCCGGACGGCAGAAGGCGAAGAACGAAGCCGCTTGCGAGCGGCGCAGTGCAGCGAAGAGCTCTCCCAATTCGCCGCTAGCTCCACGGTCCTCCTCAGCTGCGAGTAGCAGCGCTCGCAGTACACAGAGCTTCGCAAGGCCCGAAGAGCCGGAGGGAAGTATCGCACACGCAAATGTGCCAGGACAGAGACGTGTTCTACGTTGTCCCCTCTCGTCGTGCAGTTTGTGCCTCTGCTGCTTCTGCTGTTAGGAATCGCTCCTCGAAAGACGAGCGAGAGCGTCCTTCCGGGTGCATTGCACTGAGTCGAGTGCTCGCTCGGGACTTTGCTCTCGGGGCCAAGGCAAGAGGGCGTGCTTGCCCGCAGAACTGAGAACACGCTGTTGGGCAGAGCTGCAACTGACCGCTGGAGTTCAGCTCTCGCCGGACGGCAGAAGGCGAAGAACGAAGCCGCTTGCGAGCGGCGCAGTGCAGCGAAGAGCTCTCCCAATTCGCCGCTAGCTCCACGGTCCTCCTCAGCTGCGAGTAGCAGCGCTCGCAGTACACAGAGCTTCGCAAGGCCCGAAGAGCCGGAGGGAAGTTTCGCACACGAAAATGTGCCAGGACAGAGACGTGTTCTACGTTGTCCCCTCTCGTCGTGCAGTTTGTGCCTCTGCTGCTTCTGCTGTTAGGAATCGCTCCTCGAAAGACGAGCGAGAGCGTCCTTCCGGGTGCATTGCACTGAGTCGAGTGCTCGCTCGGGACTTTGCACTCGGGGCCAAGGCAAGAGGGCGTGCTTGCCCGCAGAACTGAGAACACGCTGTTGGGCAGAGCTGCAACTGACCGCTGGAGTTCAGCTCTCGCCGGACGGCAGAAGGCGAAGAACGAAGCCGCTTGCGAGCGGCGCAGTGCAGCGAAGGGCTCTCCGAATTCGCCGCTAGCTCCACGGTCCTCCTCAGCTGCGAGTAGCAGCGCTCGCAGTACACAGAGCTTCGCAAGGCCCGAAGAGCCGGAGGGAAGTTTCGCACACGAAAATGTGCCAGGACAGAGACGTGTTCTACGTTGTCCCCTCTCGTCGTGCAGTTTGTGCCTCTGCTGCTTCTGCTGTTAGGAATCGCTCCTCGAAAGACGAGCGAGAGCGTCCTTCCGGGTGCATTGCACTGAGTCGAGTGCTCGCTCGGGACTTTGCACTCGGGGCCAAGGCAAGAGGGCGTGCTTGCCCGCAGAACTGAGAACACGCTGTTGGGCAGAGCTGCAACTGACCGCTGGAGTTCAGCTCTCGCCGGACGGCAGAAGGCGAAGAACGAAGCCGCTTGCGAGCGGCGCAGTGCAGCGAAGGGCTCTCCAATTCGCCGCTAGCTCCACGGTCCTTCTCAGCTGCGAGTAGCAGCGCTCGCAGTACACAGAGCTTCGCAAGGCCCGAAGAGCCGGAGGGAAGTATCGCACACGCAAATGTGCCAGGACAGAGACGTGTTCTACGTTGTCCCCTCTCGTCGTGCAGTTTGTGCCTCTGCTGCTTCTGCTGTTAGGAATCGCTCCTCGAAAGACGAGCGAGAGCGTCCTTCCGGGTGCATTGCACTGAGTCGAGTGCTCGCTCGGGACTTTGCTCTCGGGGCCAAGGCAAGAGGGCGTGCTTGCCCGCAGAACTGAGAACACGCTGTTGGGCAGAGCTGCAACTGACCGCTGGAGTTCAGCTCTCGCCGGACGGCAGAAGGCGAAGAACGAAGCCGCTTGCGAGCGGCGCAGTGCAGCGAAGAGCTCTCCCAATTCGCCGCTAGCTCCACGGTCCTCCTCAGCTGCGAGTAGCAGCGCTCGCAGTACACAGAGCTTCGCAAGGCCCGAAGAGCCGGAGGGAAGTATCGCACACGCAAATGTGCCAGGACAGAGACGTGTTCTACGTTGTCCCCTCTCGTCGTGCAGTTTGTGCCTCTGCTGCTTCTGCTGTTAGGAATCGCTCCTCGAAAGACGAGCGAGAGCGTCCTTCCGGGTGCATTGCACTGAGTCGAGTGCTCGCTCGGGACTTTGCTCTCGGGGCCAAGGCAAGAGGGCGTGCTTGCCCGCAGAACTGAGAACACGCTGTTGGGCAGAGCTGCAACTGACCGCTGGAGTTCAGCTCTCGCCGGACGGCAGAAGGCGAAGAACGAAGCCGCTTGCGAGCGGCGCAGTGCAGCGAAGGGCTCTGCCAATTCGCCGCTAGCTCCACGGTCCTCCTCAGCTGCGAGTAGCAGCGCTCGCAGTACACAGAGCTTCGCAAGGCCCGAAGAGCCGGAGGGAAGTATCGCACACGCAAATGTGCCAGGACAGAGACGTGTTCTACGTTGTCCCCTCTCGTCGTGCAGTTTGTGCCTCTGCTGCTTCTGCTGTTAGGAATCGCTCCTCGAAAGACGAGCGAGAGCGTCCTTCCGGGTGCATTGCACTGAGTCGAGTGCTCGCTCGGGACTTTGCACTCGGGGCCAAGGCAAGAGGGCGTGCTTGCCCGCAGAACTGAGAACACGCTGTTGGGCAGAGCTGCAACTGACCGCTGGAGTTCAGCTCTCGCCGGACGGCAGAAGGCGAAGAACGAAGCCGCTTGCGAGCGGCGCAGTGCAGCGAAGGGCTCTCCCAATTCGCCGCTAGCTCCACGGTCCTCCTCAGCTGCGAGTAGCAGCGCTCGCAGTACACAGAGCTTCGCAAGGCCCGAAGAGCCGGAGGGAAGTTTCGCACACGCAAATGTGCCAGGACAGAGACGTGTTCTACGTTGTCCCCTCTCGTCGTGCAGTTTGTGCCTCTGCTGCTTCTGCTGTTAGGAATCGCTCCTCGAAAGACGAGCGAGAGCGTCCTTCCGGGTGCATTGCACTGAGTCGAGTGCTCGCTCGGGACTTTGCACTCGGGGCCAAGGCAAGAGGGCGTGCTTGCCCGCAGAACTGAGAACACGCTGTTGGGCAGAGCTGCAACTGACCGCTGGAGTTCAGCTCTCGCCGGACGGCAGAAGGCGAAGAACGAAGCCGCTTGCGAGCGGCGCAGTGCAGCGAAGGGCTCTCCCAATTCGCCGCTAGCTCCACGGTCCTCCTCAGCTGCGAGTAGCAGCGCTCGCAGTACACAGAGCTTCGCAAGGCCCGAAGAGCCGGAGGGAAGTTTCGCACACGCAAATGTGCCAGGACAGAGACGTGTTCTACGTTGTCCCCTCTCGTCGTGCAGTTTGTGCCTCTGCTGCTTCTGCTGTTAGGAATCGCTCCTCGAAAGACGAGCGAGAGCGTCCTTCCGGGTGCATTGCACTGAGTCGAGTGCTCGCTCGGGACTTTGCTCTCGGGGCCAAGGCAAGAGGGCGTGCTTGCCCGCAGAACTGAGAACACGCTGTTGGGCAGAGCTGCAACTGACCGCTGGAGTTCAGCTCTCGCCGGACGGCAGAAGGCGAAGAACGAAGCCGCTTGCGAGCGGCGCAGTGCAGCGAAGGGCTCTCCCAATTCGCCGCTAGCTCCACGGTCCTCCTCAGCTGCGAGTAGCAGCGCTCGCAGTACACAGAGCTTCGCAAGGCCCGAAGAGCCGGAGGGAAGTTTCGCACACGCAAATGTGCCAGGACAGAGACGTGTTCTACGTTGTCCCCTCTCGTCGTGCAGTTTGTGCCTCTGCTGCTTCTGCTGTTAGGAATCGCTCCTCGAAAGACGAGCGAGAGCGTCCTTCCGGGTGCATTGCACTGAGTCGAGTGCTCGCTCGGGACTTTGCACTCGGGGCCAAGGCAAGAGGGCGTGCTTGCCCGCAGAACTGAGAACACGCTGTTGGGCAGAGCTGCAACTGACCGCTGGAGTTCAGCTCTCGCCGGACGGCAGAAGGCGAAGAACGAAGCCGCTTGCGAGCGGCGCAGTGCAGCGAAGGGCTCTCCCAATTCGCCGCTAGCTCCACGGTCCTCTCAGCTGCGAGTAGCAGCGCTCGCAGTACACAGAGCTTCGCAAGGCCCGAAGAGCCGGAGGGAAGTATCGCACACGCAAATGTGCCAGGACAGAGACGTGTTCTACGTTGTCCCCTCTCGTCGTGCAGTTTGTGCCTCTGCTGCTTCTGCTGTTAGGAATCGCTCCTCGAAAGACGAGCGAGAGCGTCCTTCCGGGTGCATTGCACTGAGTCGAGTGCTCGCTCGGGACTTTGCTCTCGGGGCCAAGGCAAGAGGGCGTGCTTGCCCGCAGAACTGAGAACACGCTGTTGGGCAGAGCTGCAACTGACCGCTGGAGTTCAGCTCTCGCCGGACGGCAGAAGGCGAAGAACGAAGCCGCTTGCGAGCGGCGCAGTGCAGCGAAGGCTCTCCCAATTCGCCGCTAGCTCCACGGTCCTCCTCAGCTGCGAGTAGCAGCGCTCGCAGTACACAGAGCTTCGCAAGGCCCGAAGAGCCGGAGGGAAGTTTCGCACACGAAAATGTGCCAGGACAGAGACGTGTTCTACGTTGTCCCCTCTCGTCGTGCAGTTTGTGCCTCTGCTGCTTCTGCTGTTAGGAATCGCTCCTCGAAAGACGAGCGAGAGCGTCCTTCCGGGTGCATTGCACTGAGTCGAGTGCTCGCTCGGGACTTTGCTCTCGGGGCCAAGGCAAGAGGGCGTGCTTGCCCGCAGAACTGAGAACACGCTGTTGGGCAGAGCTGCAACTGACCGCTGGAGTTCAGCTCTCGCCGGACGGCAGAAGGCGAAGAACGAAGCCGCTTGCGAGCGGCGCAGTGCAGCGAAGAGCTCTCCCAATTCGCCGCTAGCTCCACGGTCCTCCTCAGCTGCGAGTAGCAGCGCTCGCAGTACACAGAGCTTCGCAAGGCCCGAAGAGCCGGAGGGAAGTATCGCACACGCAAATGTGCCAGGACAGAGACGTGTTCTACGTTGTCCCCTCTCGTCGTGCAGTTTGTGCCTCTGCTGCTTCTGCTGTTAGGAATCGCTCCTCGAAAGACGAGCGAGAGCGTCCTTCCGGGTGCATTGCACTGAGTCGAGTGCTCGCTCGGGACTTTGCTCTCGGGGCCAAGGCAAGAGGGCGTGCTTGCCCGCAGAACTGAGAACACGCTGTTGGGCAGAGCTGCAACTGACCGCTGGAGTTCAGCTCTCGCCGGACGGCAGAAGGCGAAGAACGAAGCCGCTTGCGAGCGGCGCAGTGCAGCGAAGAGCTCTCCCAATTCGCCGCTAGCTCCACGGTCCTCCTCAGCTGCGAGTAGCAGCGCTCGCAGTACACAGAGCTTCGCAAGGCCCGAAGAGCCGGAGGGAAGTTTCGCACACGAAAATGTGCCAGGACAGAGACGTGTTCTACGTTGTCCCCTCTCGTCGTGCAGTTTGTGCCTCTGCTGCTTCTGCTGTTAGGAATCGCTCCTCGAAAGACGAGCGAGAGCGTCCTTCCGGGTGCATTGCACTGAGTCGAGTGCTCGCTCGGGACTTTGCACTCGGGGCCAAGGCAAGAGGGCGTGCTTGCCCGCAGAACTGAGAACACGCTGTTGGGCAGAGCTGCAACTGACCGCTGGAGTTCAGCTCTCGCCGGACGGCAGAAGGCGAAGAACGAAGCCGCTTGCGAGCGGCGCAGTGCAGCGAAGGGCTCTCCCAATTCGCCGCTAGCTCCACGGTCCTTCTCAGCTGCGAGTAGCAGCGCTCGCAGTACACAGAGCTTCGCAAGGCCCGAAGAGCCGGAGGGAAGTATCGCACACGCAAATGTGCCAGGACAGAGACGTGTTCTACGTTGTCCCCTCTCGTCGTGCAGTTTGTGCCTCTGCTGCTTCTGCTGTTAGGAATCGCTCCTCGAAAGACGAGCGAGAGCGTCCTTCCGGGTGCATTGCACTGAGTCGAGTGCTCGCTCGGGACTTTGCTCTCGGGGCCAAGGCAAGAGGGCGTGCTTGCCCGCAGAACTGAGAACACGCTGTTGGGCAGAGCTGCAACTGACCGCTGGAGTTCAGCTCTCGCCGGACGGCAGAAGGCGAAGAACGAAGCCGCTTGCGAGCGGCGCAGTGCAGCGAAGGCTCTCCCAATTCGCCGCTAGCTCCACGGTCCTCCTCAGCTGCGAGTAGCAGCGCTCGCAGTACACAGAGCTTCGCAAGGCCCGAAGAGCCGGAGGGAAGTTTCGCACACGAAAATGTGCCAGGACAGAGACGTGTTCTACGTTGTCCCCTCTCGTCGTGCAGTTTGTGCCTCTGCTGCTTCTGCTGTTAGGAATCGCTCCTCGAAAGACGAGCGAGAGCGTCCTTCCGGGTGCATTGCACTGAGTCGAGTGCTCGCTCGGGACTTTGCTCTCGGGGCCAAGGCAAGAGGGCGTGCTTGCCCGCAGAACTGAGAACACGCTGTTGGGCAGAGCTGCAACTGACCGCTGGAGTTCAGCTCTCGCCGGACGGCAGAAGGCGAAGAACGAAGCCGCTTGCGAGCGGCGCAGTGCAGCGAAGGGCTCTCCCAATTCGCCGCTAGCTCCACGGTCCTCCTCAGCTGCGAGTAGCAGCGCTCGCAGTACACAGAGCTTCGCAAGGCCCGAAGAGCCGGAGGGAAGTATCGCACACGCAAATGTGCCAGGACAGAGACGTGTTCTACGTTGTCCCCTCTCGTCGTGCAGTTTGTGCCTCTGCTGCTTCTGCTGTTAGGAATCGCTCCTCGAAAGACGAGCGAGAGCGTCCTTCCGGGTGCATTGCACTGAGTCGAGTGCTCGCTCGGGACTTTGCTCTCGGGGCCAAGGCAAGAGGGCGTGCTTGCCCGCAGAACTGAGAACACGCTGTTGGGCAGAGCTGCAACTGACCGCTGGAGTTCAGCTCTCGCCGGACGGCAGAAGGCGAAGAACGAAGCCGCTTGCGAGCGGCGCAGTGCAGCGAAGAGCTCTCCCAATTCGCCGCTAGCTCCACGGTCCTCCTCAGCTGCGAGTAGCAGCGCTCGCAGTACACAGAGCTTCGCAAGGCCCGAAGAGCCGGAGGGAAGTTTCGCACACGAAAATGTGCCAGGACAGAGACGTGTTCTACGTTGTCCCCTCTCGTCGTGCAGTTTGTGCCTCTGCTGCTTCTGCTGTTAGGAATCGCTCCTCGAAAGACGAGCGAGAGCGTCCTTCCGGGTGCATTGCACTGAGTCGAGTGCTCGCTCGGGACTTTGCACTCGGGGCCAAGGCAAGAGGGCGTGCTTGCCCGCAGAACTGAGAACACGCTGTTGGGCAGAGCTGCAACTGACCGCTGGAGTTCAGCTCTCGCCGGACGGCAGAAGGCGAAGAACGAAGCCGCTTGCGAGCGGCGCAGTGCAGCGAAGAGCTCTCCCAATTCGCCGCTAGCTCCACGGTCCTCTCAGCTGCGAGTAGCAGCGCTCGCAGTACACAGAGCTTCGCAAGGCCCGAAGAGCCGGAGGGAAGTATCGCACACGCAAATGTGCCAGGACAGAGACGTGTTCTACGTTGTCCCCTCTCGTCGTGCAGTTTGTGCCTCTGCTGCTTCTGCTGTTAGGAATCGCTCCTCGAAAGACGAGCGAGAGCGTCCTTCCGGGTGCATTGCACTGAGTCGAGTGCTCGCTCGGGACTTTGCTCTCGGGGCCAAGGCAAGAGGGCGTGCTTGCCCGCAGAACTGAGAACACGCTGTTGGGCAGAGCTGCAACTGACCGCTGGAGTTCAGCTCTCGCCGGACGGCAGAAGGCGAAGAACGAAGCCGCTTGCGAGCGGCGCAGTGCAGCGAAGAGCTCTCCCAATTCGCCGCTAGCTCCACGGTCCTCCTCAGCTGCGAGTAGCAGCGCTCGCAGTACACAGAGCTTCGCAAGGCCCGAAGAGCCGGAGGGAAGTTTCGCACACGAAAATGTGCCAGGACAGAGACGTGTTCTACGTTGTCCCCTCTCGTCGTGCAGTTTGTGCCTCTGCTGCTTCTGCTGTTAGGAATCGCTCCTCGAAAGACGAGCGAGAGCGTCCTTCCGGGTGCATTGCACTGAGTCGAGTGCTCGCTCGGGACTTTGCACTCGGGGCCAAGGCAAGAGGGCGTGCTTGCCCGCAGAACTGAGAACACGCTGTTGGGCAGAGCTGCAACTGACCGCTGGAGTTCAGCTCTCGCCGGACGGCAGAAGGCGAAGAACGAAGCCGCTTGCGAGCGGCGCAGTGCAGCGAAGAGCTCTCCCAATTCGCCGCTAGCTCCACGGTCCTCCTCAGCTGCGAGTAGCAGCGCTCGCAGTACACAGAGCTTCGCAAGGCCCGAAGAGCCGGAGGGAAGTATCGCACACGAAAATGTGCCAGGACAGAGACGTGTTCTACGTTGTCCCCTCTCGTCGTGCAGTTTGTGCCTCTGCTGCTTCTGCTGTTAGGAATCGCTCCTCGAAAGACGAGCGAGAGCGTCCTTCCGGGTGCATTGCACTGAGTCGAGTGCTCGCTCGGGACTTTGCTCTCGGGGCCAAGGCAAGAGGGCGTGCTTGCCCGCAGAACTGAGAACACGCTGTTGGGCAGAGCTGCAACTGACCGCTGGAGTTCAGCTCTCGCCGGACGGCAGAAGGCGAAGAACGAAGCCGCTTGCGAGCGGCGCAGTGCAGCGAAGAGCTCTCCCAATTCGCCGCTAGCTCCACGGTCCTCCTCAGCTGCGAGTAGCAGCGCTCGCAGTACACAGAGCTTCGCAAGGCCCGAAGAGCCGGAGGGAAGTATCGCACACGCAAATGTGCCAGGACAGAGACGTGTTCTACGTTGTCCCCTCTCGTCGTGCAGTTTGTGCCTCTGCTGCTTCTGCTGTTAGGAATCGCTCCTCGAAAGACGAGCGAGAGCGTCCTTCCGGGTGCATTGCACTGAGTCGAGTGCTCGCTCGGGACTTTGCTCTCGGGGCCAAGGCAAGAGGGCGTGCTTGCCCGCAGAACTGAGAACACGCTGTTGGGCAGAGCTGCAACTGACCGCTGGAGTTCAGCTCTCGCCGGACGGCAGAAGGCGAAGAACGAAGCCGCTTGCGAGCGGCGCAGTGCAGCGAAGAGCTCTCCCAATTCGCCGCTAGCTCCACGGTCCTCCTCAGCTGCGAGTAGCAGCGCTCGCAGTACACAGAGCTTCGCAAGGCCCGAAGAGCCGGAGGGAAGTATCGCACACGCAAATGTGCCAGGACAGAGACGTGTTCTACGTTGTCCCCTCTCGTCGTGCAGTTTGTGCCTCTGCTGCTTCTGCTGTTAGGAATCGCTCCTCGAAAGACGAGCGAGAGCGTCCTTCCGGGTGCATTGCACTGAGTCGAGTGCTCGCTCGGGACTTTGCTCTCGGGGCCAAGGCAAGAGGGCGTGCTTGCCCGCAGAACTGAGAACACGCTGTTGGGCAGAGCTGCAACTGACCGCTGGAGTTCAGCTCTCGCCGGACGGCAGAAGGCGAAGAACGAAGCCGCTTGCGAGCGGCGCAGTGCAGCGAAGAGCTCTCCCAATTCGCCGCTAGCTCCACGGTCCTCCTCAGCTGCGAGTAGCAGCGCTCGCAGTACACAGAGCTTCGCAAGGCCCGAAGAGCCGGAGGGAAGTTTCGCACACGAAAATGTGCCAGGACAGAGACGTGTTCTACGTTGTCCCCTCTCGTCGTGCAGTTTGTGCCTCTGCTGCTTCTGCTGTTAGGAATCGCTCCTCGAAAGACGAGCGAGAGCGTCCTTCCGGGTGCATTGCACTGAGTCGAGTGCTCGCTCGGGACTTTGCACTCGGGGCCAAGGCAAGAGGGCGTGCTTGCCCGCAGAACTGAGAACACGCTGTTGGGCAGAGCTGCAACTGACCGCTGGAGTTCAGCTCTCGCCGGACGGCAGAAGGCGAAGAACGAAGCCGCTTGCGAGCGGCGCAGTGCAGCGAAGAGCTCTCCCAATTCGCCGCTAGCTCCACGGTCCTCCTCAGCTGCGAGTAGCAGCGCTCGCAGTACACAGAGCTTCGCAAGGCCCGAAGAGCCGGAGGGAAGTTTCGCACACGAAAATGTGCCAGGACAGAGACGTGTTCTACGTTGTCCCCTCTCGTCGTGCAGTTTGTGCCTCTGCTGCTTCTGCTGTTAGGAATCGCTCCTCGAAAGACGAGCGAGAGCGTCCTTCCGGGTGCATTGCACTGAGTCGAGTGCTCGCTCGGGACTTTGCACTCGGGGCCAAGGCAAGAGGGCGTGCTTGCCCGCAGAACTGAGAACACGCTGTTGGGCAGAGCTGCAACTGACCGCTGGAGTTCAGCTCT
Organism: Sturnus vulgaris; assembly: GCF_052056855.1. NCBI lineage: Eukaryota > Metazoa > Chordata > Aves > Passeriformes > Sturnidae > Sturnus > Sturnus vulgaris. Next base: position 34,110 of record NW_028276167.1, read on the forward strand.
CGCCGGACGGCAGAAGGCGAAGAACGAAGCCGCTTGCGAGCGGCGCAGTGCAGCGAAGGCTCTCCCAATTCGCCGCTAGCTCCACGGTCCTCCTCAGCTGCGAGTAGCAGCGCTCGCAGTACACAGAGCTTCGCAAGGCCCGAAGAGCCGGAGGGAAGTTTCGCACACGAAAATGTGCCAGGACAGAGACGTGTTCTACGTTGTCCCCTCTCGTCGTGCAGTTTGTGCCTCTGCTGCTTCTGCTGTTAGGAATCGCTCCTCGAAAGACGAGCGAGAGCGTCCTTCCGGGTGCATTGCACTGAGTCGAGTGCTCGCTCGGGACTTTGCACTCGGGGCCAAGGCAAGAGGGCGTGCTTGCCCGCAGAACTGAGAACACGCTGTTGGGCAGAGCTGCAACTGACCGCTGGAGTTCAGCTCTCGCCGGACGGCAGAAGGCGAAGAACGAAGCCGCTTGCGAGCGGCGCAGTGCAGCGAAGGGCTCTCCCAATTCGCCGCTAGCTCCACGGTCCTTCTCAGCTGCGAGTAGCAGCGCTCGCAGTACACAGAGCTTCGCAAGGCCCGAAGAGCCGGAGGGAAGTATCGCACACGCAAATGTGCCAGGACAGAGACGTGTTCTACGTTGTCCCCTCTCGTCGTGCAGTTTGTGCCTCTGCTGCTTCTGCTGTTAGGAATCGCTCCTCGAAAGACGAGCGAGAGCGTCCTTCCGGGTGCATTGCACTGAGTCGAGTGCTCGCTCGGGACTTTGCTCTCGGGGCCAAGGCAAGAGGGCGTGCTTGCCCGCAGAACTGAGAACACGCTGTTGGGCAGAGCTGCAACTGACCGCTGGAGTTCAGCTCTCGCCGGACGGCAGAAGGCGAAGAACGAAGCCGCTTGCGAGCGGCGCAGTGCAGCGAAGAGCTCTCCCAATTCGCCGCTAGCTCCACGGTCCTCCTCAGCTGCGAGTAGCAGCGCTCGCAGTACACAGAGCTTCGCAAGGCCCGAAGAGCCGGAGGGAAGTATCGCACACGCAAATGTGCCAGGACAGAGACGTGTTCTACGTTGTCCCCTCTCGTCGTGCAGTTTGTGCCTCTGCTGCTTCTGCTGTTAGGAATCGCTCCTCGAAAGACGAGCGAGAGCGTCCTTCCGGGTGCATTGCACTGAGTCGAGTGCTCGCTCGGGACTTTGCTCTCGGGGCCAAGGCAAGAGGGCGTGCTTGCCCGCAGAACTGAGAACACGCTGTTGGGCAGAGCTGCAACTGACCGCTGGAGTTCAGCTCTCGCCGGACGGCAGAAGGCGAAGAACGAAGCCGCTTGCGAGCGGCGCAGTGCAGCGAAGGGCTCTCCCAATTCGCCGCTAGCTCCACGGTCCTCCTCAGCTGCGAGTAGCAGCGCTCGCAGTACACAGAGCTTCGCAAGGCCCGAAGAGCCGGAGGGAAGTATCGCACACGCAAATGTGCCAGGACAGAGACGTGTTCTACGTTGTCCCCTCTCGTCGTGCAGTTTGTGCCTCTGCTGCTTCTGCTGTTAGGAATCGCTCCTCGAAAGACGAGCGAGAGCGTCCTTCCGGGTGCATTGCACTGAGTCGAGTGCTCGCTCGGGACTTTGCTCTCGGGGCCAAGGCAAGAGGGCGTGCTTGCCCGCAGAACTGAGAACACGCTGTTGGGCAGAGCTGCAACTGACCGCTGGAGTTCAGCTCTCGCCGGACGGCAGAAGGCGAAGAACGAAGCCGCTTGCGAGCGGCGCAGTGCAGCGAAGAGCTCTCCCAATTCGCCGCTAGCTCCACGGTCCTCCTCAGCTGCGAGTAGCAGCGCTCGCAGTACACAGAGCTTCGCAAGGCCCGAAGAGCCGGAGGGAAGTTTCGCACACGAAAATGTGCCAGGACAGAGACGTGTTCTACGTTGTCCCCTCTCGTCGTGCAGTTTGTGCCTCTGCTGCTTCTGCTGTTAGGAATCGCTCCTCGAAAGACGAGCGAGAGCGTCCTTCCGGGTGCATTGCACTGAGTCGAGTGCTCGCTCGGGACTTTGCTCTCGGGGCCAAGGCAAGAGGGCGTGCTTGCCCGCAGAACTGAGAACACGCTGTTGGGCAGAGCTGCAACTGACCGCTGGAGTTCAGCTCTCGCCGGACGGCAGAAGGCGAAGAACGAAGCCGCTTGCGAGCGGCGCAGTGCAGCGAAGGGCTCTCCCAATTCGCCGCTAGCTCCACGGTCCTCCTCAGCTGCGAGTAGCAGCGCTCGCAGTACACAGAGCTTCGCAAGGCCCGAAGAGCCGGAGGGAAGTATCGCACACGCAAATGTGCCAGGACAGAGACGTGTTCTACGTTGTCCCCTCTCGTCGTGCAGTTTGTGCCTCTGCTGCTTCTGCTGTTAGGAATCGCTCCTCGAAAGACGAGCGAGAGCGTCCTTCCGGGTGCATTGCACTGAGTCGAGTGCTCGCTCGGGACTTTGCTCTCGGGGCCAAGGCAAGAGGGCGTGCTTGCCCGCAGAACTGAGAACACGCTGTTGGGCAGAGCTGCAACTGACCGCTGGAGTTCAGCTCTCGCCGGACGGCAGAAGGCGAAGAACGAAGCCGCTTGCGAGCGGCGCAGTGCAGCGAAGAGCTCTCCCAATTCGCCGCTAGCTCCACGGTCCTCCTCAGCTGCGAGTAGCAGCGCTCGCAGTACACAGAGCTTCGCAAGGCCCGAAGAGCCGGAGGGAAGTTTCGCACACGAAAATGTGCCAGGACAGAGACGTGTTCTACGTTGTCCCCTCTCGTCGTGCAGTTTGTGCCTCTGCTGCTTCTGCTGTTAGGAATCGCTCCTCGAAAGACGAGCGAGAGCGTCCTTCCGGGTGCATTGCACTGAGTCGAGTGCTCGCTCGGGACTTTGCACTCGGGGCCAAGGCAAGAGGGCGTGCTTGCCCGCAGAACTGAGAACACGCTGTTGGGCAGAGCTGCAACTGACCGCTGGAGTTCAGCTCTCGCCGGACGGCAGAAGGCGAAGAACGAAGCCGCTTGCGAGCGGCGCAGTGCAGCGAAGGGCTCTCCCAATTCGCCGCTAGCTCCACGGTCCTTCTCAGCTGCGAGTAGCAGCGCTCGCAGTACACAGAGCTTCGCAAGGCCCGAAGAGCCGGAGGGAAGTATCGCACACGCAAATGTGCCAGGACAGAGACGTGTTCTACGTTGTCCCCTCTCGTCGTGCAGTTTGTGCCTCTGCTGCTTCTGCTGTTAGGAATCGCTCCTCGAAAGACGAGCGAGAGCGTCCTTCCGGGTGCATTGCACTGAGTCGAGTGCTCGCTCGGGACTTTGCTCTCGGGGCCAAGGCAAGAGGGCGTGCTTGCCCGCAGAACTGAGAACACGCTGTTGGGCAGAGCTGCAACTGACCGCTGGAGTTCAGCTCTCGCCGGACGGCAGAAGGCGAAGAACGAAGCCGCTTGCGAGCGGCGCAGTGCAGCGAAGAGCTCTCCCAATTCGCCGCTAGCTCCACGGTCCTCCTCAGCTGCGAGTAGCAGCGCTCGCAGTACACAGAGCTTCGCAAGGCCCGAAGAGCCGGAGGGAAGTTTCGCACACGAAAATGTGCCAGGACAGAGACGTGTTCTACGTTGTCCCCTCTCGTCGTGCAGTTTGTGCCTCTGCTGCTTCTGCTGTTAGGAATCGCTCCTCGAAAGACGAGCGAGAGCGTCCTTCCGGGTGCATTGCACTGAGTCGAGTGCTCGCTCGGGACTTTGCACTCGGGGCCAAGGCAAGAGGGCGTGCTTGCCCGCAGAACTGAGAACACGCTGTTGGGCAGAGCTGCAACTGACCGCTGGAGTTCAGCTCTCGCCGGACGGCAGAAGGCGAAGAACGAAGCCGCTTGCGAGCGGCGCAGTGCAGCGAAGGGCTCTCCCAATTCGCCGCTAGCTCCACGGTCCTTCTCAGCTGCGAGTAGCAGCGCTCGCAGTACACAGAGCTTCGCAAGGCCCGAAGAGCCGGAGGGAAGTATCGCACACGCAAATGTGCCAGGACAGAGACGTGTTCTACGTTGTCCCCTCTCGTCGTGCAGTTTGTGCCTCTGCTGCTTCTGCTGTTAGGAATCGCTCCTCGAAAGACGAGCGAGAGCGTCCTTCCGGGTGCATTGCACTGAGTCGAGTGCTCGCTCGGGACTTTGCTCTCGGGGCCAAGGCAAGAGGGCGTGCTTGCCCGCAGAACTGAGAACACGCTGTTGGGCAGAGCTGCAACTGACCGCTGGAGTTCAGCTCTCGCCGGACGGCAGAAGGCGAAGAACGAAGCCGCTTGCGAGCGGCGCAGTGCAGCGAAGAGCTCTCCCAATTCGCCGCTAGCTCCACGGTCCTCCTCAGCTGCGAGTAGCAGCGCTCGCAGTACACAGAGCTTCGCAAGGCCCGAAGAGCCGGAGGGAAGTATCGCACACGCAAATGTGCCAGGACAGAGACGTGTTCTACGTTGTCCCCTCTCGTCGTGCAGTTTGTGCCTCTGCTGCTTCTGCTGTTAGGAATCGCTCCTCGAAAGACGAGCGAGAGCGTCCTTCCGGGTGCATTGCACTGAGTCGAGTGCTCGCTCGGGACTTTGCTCTCGGGGCCAAGGCAAGAGGGCGTGCTTGCCCGCAGAACTGAGAACACGCTGTTGGGCAGAGCTGCAACTGACCGCTGGAGTTCAGCTCTCGCCGGACGGCAGAAGGCGAAGAACGAAGCCGCTTGCGAGCGGCGCAGTGCAGCGAAGGGCTCTCCCAATTCGCCGCTAGCTCCACGGTCCTCCTCAGCTGCGAGTAGCAGCGCTCGCAGTACACAGAGCTTCGCAAGGCCCGAAGAGCCGGAGGGAAGTATCGCACACGCAAATGTGCCAGGACAGAGACGTGTTCTACGTTGTCCCCTCTCGTCGTGCAGTTTGTGCCTCTGCTGCTTCTGCTGTTAGGAATCGCTCCTCGAAAGACGAGCGAGAGCGTCCTTCCGGGTGCATTGCACTGAGTCGAGTGCTCGCTCGGGACTTTGCTCTCGGGGCCAAGGCAAGAGGGCGTGCTTGCCCGCAGAACTGAGAACACGCTGTTGGGCAGAGCTGCAACTGACCGCTGGAGTTCAGCTCTCGCCGGACGGCAGAAGGCGAAGAACGAAGCCGCTTGCGAGCGGCGCAGTGCAGCGAAGGCTCTCCCAATTCGCCGCTAGCTCCACGGTCCTCCTCAGCTGCGAGTAGCAGCGCTCGCAGTACACAGAGCTTCGCAAGGCCCGAAGAGCCGGAGGGAAGTTTCGCACACGCAAATGTGCCAGGACAGAGACGTGTTCTACGTTGTCCCCTCTCGTCGTGCAGTTTGTGCCTCTGCTGCTTCTGCTGTTAGAATCGCTCCTCGAAAGACGAGCGAGAGCGTCCTTCCGGGTGCATTGCACTGAGTCGAGTGCTCGCTCGGGACTTTGCACTCGGGGCCAAGGCAAGAGGGCGTGCTTGCCCGCAGAACTGAGAACACGCTGTTGGGCAGAGCTGCAACTGACCGCTGGAGTTCAGCTCTCGCCGGACGGCAGAAGGCGAAGAACGAAGCCGCTTGCGAGCGGCGCAGTGCAGCGAAGGGCTCTCCCAATTCGCCGCTAGCTCCACGGTCCTCCTCAGCTGCGAGTAGCAGCGCTCGCAGTACACAGAGCTTCGCAAGGCCCGAAGAGCCGGAGGGAAGTATCGCACACGCAAATGTGCCAGGACAGAGACGTGTTCTACGTTGTCCCCTCTCGTCGTGCAGTTTGTGCCTCTGCTGCTTCTGCTGTTAGGAATCGCTCCTCGAAAGACGAGCGAGAGCGTCCTTCCGGGTGCATTGCACTGAGTCGAGTGCTCGCTCGGGACTTTGCTCTCGGGGCCAAGGCAAGAGGGCGTGCTTGCCCGCAGAACTGAGAACACGCTGTTGGGCAGAGCTGCAACTGACCGCTGGAGTTCAGCTCTCGCCGGACGGCAGAAGGCGAAGAACGAAGCCGCTTGCGAGCGGCGCAGTGCAGCGAAGGGCTCTCCCAATTCGCCGCTAGCTCCACGGTCCTCCTCAGCTGCGAGTAGCAGCGCTCGCAGTACACAGAGCTTCGCAAGGCCCGAAGAGCCGGAGGGAAGTTTCGCACACGAAAATGTGCCAGGACAGAGACGTGTTCTACGTTGTCCCCTCTCGTCGTGCAGTTTGTGCCTCTGCTGCTTCTGCTGTTAGGAATCGCTCCTCGAAAGACGAGCGAGAGCGTCCTTCCGGGTGCATTGCACTGAGTCGAGTGCTCGCTCGGGACTTTGCACTCGGGGCCAAGGCAAGAGGGCGTGCTTGCCCGCAGAACTGAGAACACGCTGTTGGGCAGAGCTGCAACTGACCGCTGGAGTTCAGCTCTCGCCGGACGGCAGAAGGCGAAGAACGAAGCCGCTTGCGAGCGGCGCAGTGCAGCGAAGGGCTCTCCCAATTCGCCGCTAGCTCCACGGTCCTCCTCAGCTGCGAGTAGCAGCGCTCGCAGTACACAGAGCTTCGCAAGGCCCGAAGAGCCGGAGGGAAGTATCGCACACGCAAATGTGCCAGGACAGAGACGTGTTCTACGTTGTCCCCTCTCGTCGTGCAGTTTGTGCCTCTGCTGCTTCTGCTGTTAGGAATCGCTCCTCGAAAGACGAGCGAGAGCGTCCTTCCGGGTGCATTGCACTGAGTCGAGTGCTCGCTCGGGACTTTGCTCTCGGGGCCAAGGCAAGAGGGCGTGCTTGCCCGCAGAACTGAGAACACGCTGTTGGGCAGAGCTGCAACTGACCGCTGGAGTTCAGCTCTCGCCGGACGGCAGAAGGCGAAGAACGAAGCCGCTTGCGAGCGGCGCAGTGCAGCGAAGGCTCTCCCAATTCGCCGCTAGCTCCACGGTCCTCCTCAGCTGCGAGTAGCAGCGCTCGCAGTACACAGAGCTTCGCAAGGCCCGAAGAGCCGGAGGAAGTTTCGCACACGAAAATGTGCCAGGACAGAGACGTGTTCTACGTTGTCCCCTCTCGTCGTGCAGTTTGTGCCTCTGCTGCTTCTGCTGTTAGGAATCGCTCCTCGAAAGACGAGCGAGAGCGTCCTTCCGGGTGCATTGCACTGAGTCGAGTGCTCGCTCGGGACTTTGCACTCGGGGCCAAGGCAAGAGGGCGTGCTTGCCCGCAGAACTGAGAACACGCTGTTGGGCAGAGCTGCAACTGACCGCTGGAGTTCAGCTCTCGCCGGACGGCAGAAGGCGAAGAACGAAGCCGCTTGCGAGCGGCGCAGTGCAGCGAAGAGCTCTCCCAATTCGCCGCTAGCTCCACGGTCCTCCTCAGCTGCGAGTAGCAGCGCTCGCAGTACACAGAGCTTCGCAAGGCCCGAAGAGCCGGAGGGAAGTATCGCACACGCAAATGTGCCAGGACAGAGACGTGTTCTACGTTGTCCCCTCTCGTCGTGCAGTTTGTGCCTCTGCTGCTTCTGCTGTTAGGAATCGCTCCTCGAAAGACGAGCGAGAGCGTCCTTCCGGGTGCATTGCACTGAGTCGAGTGCTCGCTCGGGACTTTGCTCTCGGGGCCAAGGCAAGAGGGCGTGCTTGCCCGCAGAACTGAGAACACGCTGTTGGCAGAGCTGCAACTGACCGCTGGAGTTCAGCTCTCGCCGGACGGCAGAAGGCGAAGAACGAAGCCGCTTGCGAGCGGCGCAGTGCAGCGAAGAGCTCTCCCAATTCGCCGCTAGCTCCACGGTCCTCCTCAGCTGCGAGTAGCAGCGCTCGCAGTACACAGAGCTTCGCAAGGCCCGAAGAGCCGGAGGAAGTTTCGCACACGCAAATGTGCCAGGACAGAGACGTGTTCTACGTTGTCCCCTCTCGTCGTGCAGTTTGTGCCTCTGCTGCTTCTGCTGTTAGGAATCGCTCCTCGAAAGACGAGCGAGAGCGTCCTTCCGGGTGCATTGCACTGAGTCGAGTGCTCGCTCGGGACTTTGCACTCGGGGCCAAGGCAAGAGGGCGTGCTTGCCCGCAGAACTGAGAACACGCTGTTGGGCAGAGCTGCAACTGACCGCTGGAGTTCAGCTCTCGCCGGACGGCAGAAGGCGAAGAACGAAGCCGCTTGCGAGCGGCGCAGTGCAGCGAAGAGCTCTCCCAATTCGCCGCTAGCTCCACGGTCCTCCTCAGCTGCGAGTAGCAGCGCTCGCAGTACACAGAGCTTCGCAAGGCCCGAAGAGCCGGAGGGAAGTATCGCACACGCAAATGTGCCAGGACAGAGACGTGTTCTACGTTGTCCCTCTCGTCGTGCAGTTTGTGCCTCTGCTGCTTCTGCTGTTAGGAATCGCTCCTCGAAAGACGAGCGAGAGCGTCCTTCCGGGTGCATTGCACTGAGTCGAGTGCTCGCTCGGGACTTTGCTCTCGGGGCCAAGGCAAGAGGGCGTGCTTGCCCGCAGAACTGAGAACACGCTGTTGGGCAGAGCTGCAACTGACCGCTGGAGTTCAGCTCTCGCCGGACGGCAGAAGGCGAAGAACGAAGCCGCTTGCGAGCGGCGCAGTGCAGCGAAGAGCTCTCCCAATTCGCCGCTAGCTCCACGGTCCTCCTCAGCTGCGAGTAGCAGCGCTCGCAGTACACAGAGCTTCGCAAGGCCCGAAGAGCCGGAGGGAAGTTTCGCACACGCAAATGTGCCAGGACAGAGACGTGTTCTACGTTGTCCCCTCTCGTCGTGCAGTTTGTGCCTCTGCTGCTTCTGCTGTTAGGAATCGCTCCTCGAAAGACGAGCGAGAGCGTCCTTCCGGGTGCATTGCACTGAGTCGAGTGCTCGCTCGGGACTTTGCACTCGGGGCCAAGGCAAGAGGGCGTGCTTGCCCGCAGAACTGAGAACACGCTGTTGGGCAGAGCTGCAACTGACCGCTGGAGTTCAGCTCTCGCCGGACGGCAGAAGGCGAAGAACGAAGCCGCTTGCGAGCGGCGCAGTGCAGCGAAGAGCTCTCCCAATTCGCCGCTAGCTCCACGGTCCTCCTCAGCTGCGAGTAGCAGCGCTCGCAGTACACAGAGCTTCGCAAGGCCCGAAGAGCCGGAGGGAAGTATCGCACACGCAAATGTGCCAGGACAGAGACGTGTTCTACGTTGTCCCCTCTCGTCGTGCAGTTTGTGCCTCTGCTGCTTCTGCTGTTAGGAATCGCTCCTCGAAAGACGAGCGAGAGCGTCCTTCCGA
>NW_028276168.1:0-42867 GCF_052056855.1 Sturnus vulgaris
TGACAACGTAGAACACGTCTCTGTCCTGGCACATTTGCGTGTGCGATACTTCCCTCCGGGTCTTCGGGCCTTGCGAAGCTCCGTGTACTGCGAGCGCTGCTACTCGCAGCTGAGAAGGACCGTGGAGCTAGCGGCGAATTCGGAGAGCTCTTCGCTGCACTGCGCCGCTCGCAAGCGGCTTCGTTCTACGCCTTCTGCCGTCCGGCGAGAGCTGAACTCCGGCGGTCAGTTGCAGCTCTGCCCAACAGCGTGTTCTCAGTTCTGCGGGCAAGCACGCCCTCTTGCCTTGGCCCCGAGAGCAAAGTCCCGAGCGAGCACTCGACTCAGTGCAATGCACCCGGAAGGACGCTCTCGCTCGTCTTTCAAGGAGCGATTCCTAACAGCAGAAGCAGCAGAGGCACAAACTGCACGACGAGAAGGGACAACGTAGAACACGTCTCTGTCCTGGCACATTTGCGTGTGCGATACTTCCCTCCGGGTCTTCGGGCCTTGCGAAGCTCCGTGTACTGCGAGCGCTGCTACTCGCAGCTGAGAAGGACCGTGGAGCTAGCGGCGAATTCGGAGAGCTCTTCGCTGCACTGCGCCGCTCGCAAGCGGCTTCGTTCTTCGCCTTCTGCCGTCCGGCGAGAGCTGAACTCCGGCGGTCAGTTGCAGCTCTGCCCAACAGCGTGCTCTCAGTTCTGCGGGCAAGCACGCCCTCTTGCCTTGGCCCCGAGAGCAAAGTCCCGAGCGAGCACTCGACGCAGTGCAATGCACCCGGAAGGACGCTCTCGCTCGCCTTTCAAGGAGCGATTCCTAACAGCAGAAGCAGCAGAGGCACAAACTGCACGACGAGAGGGGACAACGTAGAACACGTCTCTGTCCTGGCACATTTGCGTGTGCGATACTTCCCTCCGGCTCTTCGGGCCTTGCGAAGCTCTGTGTACTGCGAGCGCTGCTACTCGCAGCTGAGAAGGACCGTGGAGCTAGCGGCGAATTCGGAGAGCTCTTCGCTGCACTGCGCCGCTCGCAAGCGGCTTCGTTCTTCGCCTTCTGCCGTCCGGCGAGAGCTGAACTCCAGCGGTCAGTTGCAGCTCTGCCCAACAGCGTGTTCTCGGTTCTGCGGGCAAGCACGCCCTCTTGCCTTGGCCGCGAGAGCAAAGTCCCGAGCGAGCACTCGACTCAGTGCAATGCACCCGGAAGGACGCTCTCGCTCGCCTTTCAAGGAGCGATTCCTAACAGCAGAAGCAGCAGAGGCACAAACTGCACGACGAGAGGGGACAACGTAGAACACGTCTCTGTCCTGGCACATTTGCGTGTGCGATACTTCCCTCCGGGTCTTCGGGCCTTGCGAAGCTCTGTGTACTGCGAGCGCTGCTACTCGCAGCTGAGAAGGACCGTGGAGCTAGCGGCGAATTCGGAGAGCTCTTCGCTGCACTGCGCCGCTCGCAAGCGCCTTCGTTCTTCGCCTTCTGCCGTCCGGCGAAGGCTGAACTCCAGCGGTCAGTTGCAGCTCTGCCCAACAGCGTGTTCTCGGTTCTGCGGGCAAGCACGCCCTCTTGCCTTGGCCGCGAGAGCAAAGTCCCGAGCGAGCACTCGACTCAGTGCAATGCACCCGGAAGGACGCTCTCGCTCGCCTTTCAAGGAGCGATTCCTAACAGCAGAAGCAGCAGAGGCACAAACTGCACGACGAGAGGGGACAACGTAGAACACGTCTCTGTCCTGGCACATTTGCGTGTGCGATACTTCCCTCCGGCTCTTCGGGCCTTGCGAAGCTCTGTGTACTGCGAGCGCTGCTACTCGCAGCTGAGAAGGACCGTGGAGCTAGCGGCGAATTCGGAGAGCTCTTCGCTGCACTGCGCCGCTCGCAAGCGGCTTCGTTCTTCGCCTTCTGCCGTCCGGCGAGAGCTGAACTCCAGCGGTCAGTTGCAGCTCTGCCCAACAGCGTGTTCTCGGTTCTGCGGGCAAGCACGCCCTCTTGCCTTGGCCGCGAGAGCAAAGTCCCGAGCGAGCACTCGACTCAGTGCAATGCACCCGGAAGGACGCTCTCGCTCGCCTTTCAAGGAGCGATTCCTAACAGCAGAAGCAGCAGAGGCACAAACTGCACGACGAGAGGGGACAACGTAGAACACGTCTCTGTCCTGGCACATTTGCGTGTGCGATACTTCCCTCCGGCTCTTCGGGCCTTGCGAAGCTCTGTGTACTGCGAGCGCTGCTACTCGCAGCTGAGAAGGACCGTGGAGCTAGCGGCGAATTCGGAGAGCTCTTCGCTGCACTGCGCCGCTCGCAAGCGGCTTCGTTCTTCGCCTTCTGCCGTCCGGCGAGAGCTGAACTCCAGCGGTCAGTTGCAGCTCTGCCCAACAGCGTGTTCTCGGTTCTGCGGGCAAGCACGCCCTCTTGCCTTGGCCGCGAGAGCAAAGTCCCGAGCGAGCACTCGACTCAGTGCAATGCACCCGGAAGGACGCTCTCGCTCGCCTTTCAAGGAGCGATTCCTAACAGCAGAAGCAGCAGAGGCACAAACTGCACGACGAGAGGGGACAACGTAGAACACGTCTCTGTCCTGGCACATTTTCGTGTGCGATACTTCCCTCCGGGTCTTCGGGCCTTGCGAAGCTCTGTGTACTGCGAGCGCTGCTACTCGCAGCTGAGAAGGACCGTGGAGCTAGCGGCGAATTCGGAGAGCTCTTCGCTGCACTGCGCCGCTCGCAAGCGGCTTCGTTCTTCGCCTTCTGCCGTCCGGCGAGAGCTGAACTCCAGCGGTCAGTTGCAGCTCTGCCCAACAGCGTGTTCTCGGTTCTGCGGGCAAGCACGCCCTCTTGCCTTGGCCGCGAGAGCAAAGTCCCGAGCGAGCACTCGACTCAGTGCAATGCACCCGGAAGGACGCTCTCGCTCGCCTTTCAAGGAGCGATTCCTAACAGCAGAAGCAGCAGAGGCACAAACTGCACGACGAGAGGGGACAACGTAGAACACGTCTCTGTCCTGGCACATTTGCGTGTGCGATACTTCCCTCCGGCTCTTCGGGCCTTGCGAAGCTCTGTGTACTGCGAGCGCTGCTACTCGCAGCTGAGAAGGACCGTGGAGCTAGCGGCGAATTCGGAGAGCTCTTCGCTGCACTGCGCCGCTCGCAAGCGGCTTCGTTCTTCGCCTTCTGCCGTCCGGCGAGAGCTGAACTCCAGCGGTCAGTTGCAGCTCTGCCCAACAGCGTGTTCTCGGTTCTGCGGGCAAGCACGCCCTCTTGCCTTGGCCGCGAGAGCAAAGTCCCGAGCGAGCACTCGACTCAGTGCAATGCACCCGGAAGGACGCTCTCGCTCGCCTTTCAAGGAGCGATTCCTAACAGCAGAAGCAGCAGAGGCACAAACTGCACGACGAGAGGGGACAACGTAGAACACGTCTCTGTCCTGGCACATTTTCGTGTGCGATACTTCCCTCCGGCTCTTCGGGCCTTGCGAAGCTCTGTGTACTGCGAGCGCTGCTACTCGCAGCTGAGAAGGACCGTGGAGCTAGCGGCGAATTCGGAGAGCTCTTCGCTGCACTGCGCCGCTCGCAAGCGGCTTCGTTCTTCGCCTTCTGCCGTCCGGCGAGAGCTGAACTCCAGCGGTCAGTTGCAGCTCTGCCCAACAGCGTGTTCTCGGTTCTGCGGGCAAGCACGCCCTCTTGCCTTGGCCGCGAGAGCAAAGTCCCGAGCGAGCACTCGACTCAGTGCAATGCACCCGGAAGGACGCTCTCGCTCGCCTTTCAAGGAGCGATTCCTAACAGCAGAAGCAGCAGAGGCACAAACTGCACGACGAGAGGGGACAACGTAGAACACGTCTCTGTCCTGGCACATTTGCGTGTGCGATACTTCCCTCCGGCTCTTCGGGCCTTGCGAAGCTCTGTGTACTGCGAGCGCTGCTACTCGCAGCTGAGAAGGACCGTGGAGCTAGCGGCGAATTCGGAGAGCTCTTCGCTGCACTGCGCCGCTCGCAAGCGGCTTCGTTCTTCGCCTTCTGCCGTCCGGCGAGAGCTGAACTCCAGCGGTCAGTTGCAGCTCTGCCCAACAGCGTGTTCTCGGTTCTGCGGGCAAGCACGCCCTCTTGCCTTGGCCGCGAGAGCAAAGTCCCGAGCGAGCACTCGACTCAGTGCAATGCACCCGGAAGGACGCTCTCGCTCGCCTTTCAAGGAGCGATTCCTAACAGCAGAAGCAGCAGAGGCACAAACTGCACGACGAGAAGGGACAACGTAGAACACGTCTCTGTCCTGGCACATTTGCGTGTGCGATACTTCCCTCCGGGTCTTCGGGCCTTGCGAAGCTCTGTGTACTGCGAGCGCTGCTACTCGCAGCTGAGAAGGACCGTGGAGCTAGCGGCGAATTCGGAGAGCTCTTCGCTGCACTGCGCCGCTCGCAAGCGGCTTCGTTCTTCGCCTTCTGCCGTCCGGCGAGAGCTGAACTCCAGCGGTCAGTTGCAGCTCTGCCCAACAGCGTGTTCTCGGTCTGCGGGCAAGCACGCCCTCTTGCCTTGGCCCCGAGAGCAAAGTCCCGAGCGAGCACTCGACTCAGTGCAATGCACCCGGAAGGACGCTCTCGCTCGCCTTTCAAGGAGCGATTCCTAACAGCAGAAGCAGCAGAGGCACAAACTGCACGACGAGAGGGGACAACGTAGAACACGTCTCTGTCCTGGCACATTTGCGTGTGCGATACTTCCCTCCGGCTCTTCGGGCCTTGCGAAGCTCTGTGTACTGCGAGCGCTGCTACTCGCAGCTGAGAAGGACCGTGGAGCTAGCGGCGAATTCGGAGAGCTCTTCGCTGCACTGCGCCGCTCGCAAGCGGCTTCGTTCTTCGCCTTCTGCCGTCCGGCGAGAGCTGAACTCCAGCGGTCAGTTGCAGCTCTGCCCAACAGCGTGTTCTCGGTTCTGCGGGCAAGCACGCCCTCTTGCCTTGGCCCCGAGAGCAAAGTCCCGAGCGAGCACTCGACTCAGTGCAATGCACCCGGAAGGACGCTCTCGCTCGCCTTTCAAGGAGCGATTCCTAACAGCAGAAGCAGCAGAGGCACAAACTGCACGACGAGAGGGGACAACGTAGAACACGTCTCTGTCCTGGCACATTTGCGTGTGCGATACTTCCCTCCGGCTCTTCGGGCCTTGCGAAGCTCTGTGTACTGCGAGCGCTGCTACTCGCAGCTGAGAAGGACCGTGGAGCTAGCGGCGAATTCGGAGAGCTCTTCGCTGCACTGCGCCGCTCGCAAGCGCCTTCGTTCTTCGCCTTCTGCCGTCCGGCGAAGGCTGAACTCCAGCGGTCAGTTGCAGCTCTGCCCAACAGCGTGTTCTCGGTTCTGCGGGCAAGCACGCCCTCTTGCCTTGGCCGCGAGAGCAAAGTCCCGAGCGAGCACTCGACTCAGTGCAATGCACCCGGAAGGACGCTCTCGCTCGCCTTTCAAGGAGCGATTCCTAACAGCAGAAGCAGCAGAGGCACAAACTGCACGACGAGAGGGGACAACGTAGAACACGTCTCTGTCCTGGCACATTTGCGTGTGCGATACTTCCCTCCGGCTCTTCGGGCCTTGCGAAGCTCTGTGTACTGCGAGCGCTGCTACTCGCAGCTGAGAAGGACCGTGGAGCTAGCGGCGAATTCGGAGAGCTCTTCGCTGCACTGCGCCGCTCGCAAGCGGCTTCGTTCTTCGCCTTCTGCCGTCCGGCGAGAGCTGAACTCCAGCGGTCAGTTGCAGCTCTGCCCAACAGCGTGTTCTCGGTTCTGCGGGCAAGCACGCCCTCTTGCCTTGGCCGCGAGAGCAAAGTCCCGAGCGAGCACTCGACTCAGTGCAATGCACCCGGAAGGACGCTCTCGCTCGCCTTTCAAGGAGCGATTCCTAACAGCAGAAGCAGCAGAGGCACAAACTGCACGACGAGAGGGGACAACGTAGAACACGTCTCTGTCCTGGCACATTTGCGTGTGCGATACTTCCCTCCGGCTCTTCGGGCCTTGCGAAGCTCTGTGTACTGCGAGCGCTGCTACTCGCAGCTGAGAAGGACCGTGGAGCTAGCGGCGAATTCGGAGAGCTCTTCGCTGCACTGCGCCGCTCGCAAGCGGCTTCGTTCTTCGCCTTCTGCCGTCCGGCGAGAGCTGAACTCCAGCGGTCAGTTGCAGCTCTGCCCAACAGCGTGTTCTCGGTTCTGCGGGCAAGCACGCCCTCTTGCCTTGGCCGCGAGAGCAAAGTCCCGAGCGAGCACTCGACTCAGTGCAATGCACCCGGAAGGACGCTCTCGCTCGCCTTTCAAGGAGCGATTCCTAACAGCAGAAGCAGCAGAGGCACAAACTGCACGACGAGAGGGGACAACGTAGAACACGTCTCTGTCCTGGCACATTTGCGTGTGCGATACTTCCCTCCGGCTCTTCGGGCCTTGCGAAGCTCTGTGTACTGCGAGCGCTGCTACTCGCAGCTGAGAAGGACCGTGGAGCTAGCGGCGAATTCGGAGAGCTCTTCGCTGCACTGCGCCGCTCGCAAGCGGCTTCGTTCTTCGCCTTCTGCCGTCCGGCGAGAGCTGAACTCCAGCGGTCAGTTGCAGCTCTGCCCAACAGCGTGTTCTCGGTTCTGCGGGCAAGCACGCCCTCTTGCCTTGGCCGCGAGAGCAAAGTCCCGAGCGAGCACTCGACTCAGTGCAATGCACCCGGAAGGACGCTCTCGCTCGCCTTTCAAGGAGCGATTCCTAACAGCAGAAGCAGCAGAGGCACAAACTGCACGACGAGAGGGGACAACGTAGAACACGTCTCTGTCCTGGCACATTTGCGTGTGCGATACTTCCCTCCGGCTCTTCGGGCCTTGCGAAGCTCTGTGTACTGCGAGCGCTGCTACTCGCAGCTGAGAAGGACCGTGGAGCTAGCGGCGAATTCGGAGAGCTCTTCGCTGCACTGCGCCGCTCGCAAGCGGCTTCGTTCTTCGCCTTCTGCCGTCCGGCGAGAGCTGAACTCCAGCGGTCAGTTGCAGCTCTGCCCAACAGCGTGTTCTCGGTTCTGCGGGCAAGCACGCCCTCTTGCCTTGGCCGCGAGAGCAAAGTCCCGAGCGAGCACTCGACTCAGTGCAATGCACCCGGAAGGACGCTCTCGCTCGCCTTTCAAGGAGCGATTCCTAACAGCAGAAGCAGCAGAGGCACAAACTGCACGACGAGAGGGGACAACGTAGAACACGTCTCTGTCCTGGCACATTTGCGTGTGCGATACTTCCCTCCGGCTCTTCGGGCCTTGCGAAGCTCTGTGTACTGCGAGCGCTGCTACTCGCAGCTGAGAAGGACCGTGGAGCTAGCGGCGAATTCGGAGAGCTCTTCGCTGCACTGCGCCGCTCGCAAGCGGCTTCGTTCTTCGCCTTCTGCCGTCCGGCGAGAGCTGAACTCCAGCGGTCAGTTGCAGCTCTGCCCAACAGCGTGTTCTCGGTTCTGCGGGCAAGCACGCCCTCTTGCCTTGGCCGCGAGAGCAAAGTCCCGAGCGAGCACTCGACTCAGTGCAATGCACCCGGAAGGACGCTCTCGCTCGCCTTTCAAGGAGCGATTCCTAACAGCAGAAGCAGCAGAGGCACAAACTGCACGACGAGAGGGGACAACGTAGAACACGTCTCTGTCCTGGCACATTTGCGTGTGCGATACTTCCCTCCGGGTCTTCGGGCCTTGCGAAGCTCTGTGTACTGCGAGCGCTGCTACTCGCAGCTGAGAAGGACCGTGGAGCTAGCGGCGAATTCGGAGAGCTCTTCGCTGCACTGCGCCGCTCGCAAGCGGCTTCGTTCTTCGCCTTCTGCCGTCCGGCGAGAGCTGAACTCCAGCGGTCAGTTGCAGCTCTGCCCAACAGCGTGTTCTCGGTTCTGCGGGCAAGCACGCCCTCTTGCCTTGGCCGCGAGAGCAAAGTCCCGAGCGAGCACTCGACTCAGTGCAATGCACCCGGAAGGACGCTCTCGCTCGCCTTTCAAGGAGCGATTCCTAACAGCAGAAGCAGCAGAGGCACAAACTGCACGACGAGAGGGGACAACGTAGAACACGTCTCTGTCCTGGCACATTTGCGTGTGCGATACTTCCCTCCGGCTCTTCGGGCCTTGCGAAGCTCTGTGTACTGCGAGCGCTGCTACTCGCAGCTGAGAAGGACCGTGGAGCTAGCGGCGAATTCGGAGAGCTCTTCGCTGCACTGCGCCGCTCGCAAGCGGCTTCGTTCTTCGCCTTCTGCCGTCCGGCGAGAGCTGAACTCCAGCGGTCAGTTGCAGCTCTGCCCAACAGCGTGTTCTCGGTTCTGCGGGCAAGCACGCCCTCTTGCCTTGGCCCCGAGAGCAAAGTCCCGAGCGAGCACTCGACTCAGTGCAATGCACCCGGAAGGACGCTCTCGCTCGCCTTTCAAGGAGCGATTCCTAACAGCAGAAGCAGCAGAGGCACAAACTGCACGACGAGAAGGGACAACGTAGAACACGTCTCTGTCCTGGCACATTTGCGTGTGCGATACTTCCCTCCGGCTCTTCGGGCCTTGCGAAGCTCTGTGTACTGCGAGCGCTGCTACTCGCAGCTGAGAAGGACCGTGGAGCTAGCGGCGAATTCGGAGAGCTCTTCGCTGCACTGCGCCGCTCGCAAGCGGCTTCGTTCTTCGCCTTCTGCCGTCCGGCGAGAGCTGAACTCCAGCGGTCAGTTGCAGCTCTGCCCAACAGCGTGTTCTCGGTTCTGCGGGCAAGCACGCCCTCTTGCCTTGGCCCCGAGAGCAAAGTCCCGAGCGAGCACTCGACTCAGTGCAATGCACCCGGAAGGACGCTCTCGCTCGCCTTTCAAGGAGCGATTCCTAACAGCAGAAGCAGCAGAGGCACAAACTGCACGACGAGAAGGGACAACGTAGAACACGTCTCTGTCCTGGCACATTTGCGTGTGCGATACTTCCCTCCGGCTCTTCGGGCCTTGCGAAGCTCTGTGTACTGCGAGCGCTGCTACTCGCAGCTGAGAAGGACCGTGGAGCTAGCGGCGAATTCGGAGAGCTCTTCGCTGCACTTCGCCGCTCGCAAGCGGCTTCGTTCTTCGCCTTCCGCCGTCCGGCGAGAGCTGAACTCCAGCGGTCAGTTGCAGCTCTGCCCAACAGCGTGTTCTCGGTTCTGCGGGCAAGCACGCCCTCTTGCCTTGGCCGCGAGAGCAAAGTCCCGAGCGAGCACTCGACTCAGTGCAATGCACCCGGAAGGACGCTCTCGCTCGCCTTTCAAGGAGCGATTCCTAACAGCAGAAGCAGCAGAGGCACAAACTGCACGACGAGAGGGGACAACGTAGAACACGTCTCTGTCCTGGCACATTTGCGTGTGCGATACTTCCCTCCGGCTCTTCGGGCCTTGCGAAGCTCTGTGTACTGCGAGCGCTGCTACTCGCAGCTGAGAAGGACCGTGGAGCTAGCGGCGAATTCGGAGAGCTCTTCGCTGCACTGCGCCGCTCGCAAGCGGCTTCGTTCTTCGCCTTCCGCCGTCCGGCGAGAGCTGAACTCCAGCGGTCAGTTGCAGCTCTGCCCAACAGCGTGTTCTCGGTTCTGCGGGCAAGCACGCCCTCTTGCCTTGGCCGCGAGAGCAAAGTCCCGAGCGAGCACTCGACTCAGTGCAATGCACCCGGAAGGACGCTCTCGCTCGCCTTTCAAGGAGCGATTCCTAACAGCAGAAGCAGCAGAGGCACAAACTGCACGACGAGAGGGGACAACGTAGAACACGTCTCTGTCCTGGCACATTTGCGTGTGCGATACTTCCCTCCGGCTCTTCGGGCCTTGCGAAGCTCTGTGTACTGCGAGCGCTGCTACTCGCAGCTGAGAAGGACCGTGGAGCTAGCGGCGAATTCGGAGAGCTCTTCGCTGCACTGCGCCGCTCGCAAGCGGCTTCGTTCTTCGCCTTCCGCCGTCCGGCGAGAGCTGAACTCCAGCGGTCAGTTGCAGCTCTGCCCAACAGCGTGTTCTCGGTTCTGCGGGCAAGCACGCCCTCTTGCCTTGGCCGCGAGAGCAAAGTCCCGAGCGAGCACTCGACTCAGTGCAATGCACCCGGAAGGACGCTCTCGCTCGCCTTTCAAGGAGCGATTCCTAACAGCAGAAGCAGCAGAGGCACAAACTGCACGACGAGAGGGGACAACGTAGAACACGTCTCTGTCCTGGCACATTTGCGTGTGCGATACTTCCCTCCGGCTCTTCGGGCCTTGCGAAGCTCTGTGTACTGCGAGCGCTGCTACTCGCAGCTGAGAAGGACCGTGGAGCTAGCGGCGAATTCGGAGAGCTCTTCGCTGCACTGCGCCGCTCGCAAGCGGCTTCGTTCTTCGCCTTCCGCCGTCCGGCGAGAGCTGAACTCCAGCGGTCAGTTGCAGCTCTGCCCAACAGCGTGTTCTCGGTTCTGCGGGCAAGCACGCCCTCTTGCCTTGGCCGCGAGAGCAAAGTCCCGAGCGAGCACTCGACTCAGTGCAATGCACCCGGAAGGACGCTCTCGCTCGCCTTTCAAGGAGCGATTCCTAACAGCAGAAGCAGCAGAGGCACAAACTGCACGACGAGAGGGGACAACGTAGAACACGTCTCTGTCCTGGCACATTTGCGTGTGCGATACTTCCCTCCGGGTCGTCGGGCCTTGCGAAGCTCTGTGTACTGCGAGCGCTGCTACTCGCAGCTGAGAAGGACCGTGGAGCTAGCGGCGAATTCGGAGAGCTCTTCGCTGCACTGCGCCGCTCGCAAGCGCCTTCGTTCTTCGCCTTCCGCCGTCCGGCGAGAGCTGAACTCCAGCGGTCAGTTGCAGCTCTGCCCAACAGCGTGTTCTCGGTTCTGCGGGCAAGCACGCCCTCTTGCCTTGGCCGCGAGAGCAAAGTCCCGAGCGAGCACTCGACTCAGTGCAATGCACCCGGAAGGACGCTCTCGCTCGCCTTTCAAGGAGCGATTCCTAACAGCAGAAGCAGCAGAGGCACAAACTGCACGACGAGAAGGGACAACGTAGAACACGTCTCTGTCCTGGCACATTTGCGTGTGCGATACTTCCCTCCGGCTCTTCGGGCCTTGCGAAGCTCTGTGTACTGCGAGCGCTGCTACTCGCAGCTGAGAAGGACCGTGGAGCTAGCGGCGAATTCGGAGAGCTCTTCGCTGCACTGCGCCGCTCGCAAGCGGCTTCGTTCTTCGCCTTCCGCCGTCCGGCGAGAGCTGAACTCCAGCGGTCAGTTGCAGCTCTGCCCAACAGCGTGTTCTCGGTTCTGCGGGCAAGCACGCCCTCTTGCCTTGGCCCCGAGAGCAAAGTCCCGAGCGAGCACTCGACTCAGTGCAATGCACCCGGAAGGACGCTCTCGCTCGCCTTTCAAGGAGCGATTCCTAACAGCAGAAGCAGCAGAGGCACAAACTGCACGACGAGAAGGGACAACGTAGAACACGTCTCTGTCCTGGCACATTTGCGTGTGCGATACTTCCCTCCGGCTCTTCGGGCCTTGCGAAGCTCTGTGTACTGCGAGCGCTGCTACTCGCAGCTGAGAAGGACCGTGGAGCTAGCGGCGAATTCGGAGAGCTCTTCGCTGCACTGCGCCGCTCGCAAGCGCCTTCGTTCTTCGCCTTCTGCCGTCCGGCGAGAGCTGAACTCCAGCGGTCAGTTGCAGCTCTGCCCAACAGCGTGTTCTCGGTTCTGCGGGCAAGCACGCCCTCTTGCCTTGGCCGCGAGAGCAAAGTCCCGAGCGAGCACTCGACTCAGTGCAATGCACCCGGAAGGACGCTCTCGCTCGCCTTTCAAGGAGCGATTCCTAACAGCAGAAGCAGCAGAGGCACAAACTGCACGACGAGAGGGGACAACGTAGAACACGTCTCTGTCCTGGCACATTTGCGTGTGCGATACTTCCCTCCGGCTCTTCGGGCCTTGCGAAGCTCTGTGTACTGCGAGCGCTGCTACTCGCAGCTGAGAAGGACCGTGGAGCTAGCGGCGAATTCGGAGAGCTCTTCGCTGCACTGCGCCGCTCGCAGCGGCTTCGTTCTTCGCCTTCTGCCGTCCGGCGAGAGCTGAACTCCAGCGGTCAGTTGCAGCTCTGCCCAACAGCGTGTTCTCGGTTCTGCGGGCAAGCACGCCCTCTTGCCTTGGCCGCGAGAGCAAAGTCCCGAGCGAGCACTCGACTCAGTGCAATGCACCCGGAAGGACGCTCTCGCTCGCCTTTCAAGGAGCGATTCCTAACAGCAGAAGCAGCAGAGGCACAAACTGCACGACGAGAGGGGACAACGTAGAACACGTCTCTGTCCTGGCACATTTGCGTGTGCGATACTTCCCTCCGGCTCTTCGGGCCTTGCGAAGCTCTGTGTACTGCGAGCGCTGCTACTCGCAGCTGAGAAAGATCGT
The DNA here is from genome assembly GCF_052056855.1 of Sturnus vulgaris. NCBI lineage: Eukaryota > Metazoa > Chordata > Aves > Passeriformes > Sturnidae > Sturnus > Sturnus vulgaris. Next base: position 12,273 of record NW_028276168.1, read on the forward strand.
GGAGCTAGCGGCGAATTCGGAGAGCTCTTCGCTGCACTGCGCCGCTCGCAAGCGGCTTCGTTCTTCGCCTTCTGCCGTCCGGCGAGAGCTGAACTCCAGCGGTCAGTTGCAGCTCTGCCCAACAGCGTGTTCTCGGTTCTGCGGGCAAGCACGCCCTCTTGCCTTGGCCGCGAGAGCAAAGTCCCGAGCGAGCACTCGACTCAGTGCAATGCACCCGGAAGGACGCTCTCGCTCGCCTTTCAAGGAGCGATTCCTAACAGCAGAAGCAGCAGAGGCACAAACTGCACGACGAGAGGGGACAACGTAGAACACGTCTCTGTCCTGGCACATTTGCGTGTGCGATACTTCCCTCCGGCTCTTCGGGCCTTGCGAAGCTCTGTGTACTGCGAGCGCTGCTACTCGCAGCTGAGAAGGACCGTGGAGCTAGCGGCGAATTCGGAGAGCTCTTCGCTGCACTGCGCCGCTCGCAAGCGCCTTCGTTCTTCGCCTTCTGCCGTCCGGCGAGAGCTGAACTCCAGCGGTCAGTTGCAGCTCTGCCCAACAGCGTGTTCTCGGTTCTGCGGGCAAGCACGCCCTCTTGCCTTGGCCCCGAGAGCAAAGTCCCGAGCGAGCACTCGACTCAGTGCAATGCACCCGGAAGGACGCTCTCGCTCGCCTTTCAAGGAGCGATTCCTAACAGCAGAAGCAGCAGAGGCACAAACTGCACGACGAGAGGGGACAACGTAGAACACGTCTCTGTCCTGGCACATTTGCGTGTGCGATACTTCCCTCCGGCTCTTCGGGCCTTGCGAAGCTCTGTGTACTGCGAGCGCTGCTACTCGCAGCTGAGAAGGACCGTGGAGCTAGCGGCGAATTCGGAGAGCTCTTCGCTGCACTGCGCCGCTCGCAAGCGGCTTCGTTCTTCGCCTTCTGCCGTCCGGCGAGAGCTGAACTCCAGCGGTCAGTTGCAGCTCTGCCCAACAGCGTGTTCTCGGTTCTGCGGGCAAGCACGCCCTCTTGCCTTGGCCGCGAGAGCAAAGTCCCGAGCGAGCACTCGACTCAGTGCAATGCACCCGGAAGGACGCTCTCGCTCGCCTTTCAAGGAGCGATTCCTAACAGCAGAAGCAGCAGAGGCACAAACTGCACGACGAGAGGGGACAACGTAGAACACGTCTCTGTCCTGGCACATTTGCGTGTGCGATACTTCCCTCCGGCTCTTCGGGCCTTGCGAAGCTCTGTGTACTGCGAGCGCTGCTACTCGCAGCTGAGAAGGACCGTGGAGCTAGCGGCGAATTCGGAGAGCTCTTCGCTGCACTGCGCCGCTCGCAAGCGGCTTCGTTCTTCGCCTTCTGCCGTCCGGCGAGAGCTGAACTCCAGCGGTCAGTTGCAGCTCTGCCCAACAGCGTGTTCTCGGTTCTGCGGGCAAGCACGCCCTCTTGCCTTGGCCGCGAGAGCAAAGTCCCGAGCGAGCACTCGACTCAGTGCAATGCACCCGGAAGGACGCTCTCGCTCGCCTTTCAAGGAGCGATTCCTAACAGCAGAAGCAGCAGAGGCACAAACTGCACGACGAGAGGGGACAACGTAGAACACGTCTCTGTCCTGGCACATTTGCGTGTGCGATACTTCCCTCCGGGTCGTCGGGCCTTGCGAAGCTCTGTGTACTGCGAGCGCTGCTACTCGCAGCTGAGAAGGACCGTGGAGCTAGCGGCGAATTCGGAGAGCTCTTCGCTGCACTGCGCCGCTCGCAAGCGGCTTCGTTCTTCGCCTTCTGCCGTCCGGCGAGAGCTGAACTCCAGCGGTCAGTTGCAGCTCTGCCCAACAGCGTGTTCTCGGTTCTGCGGGCAAGCACGCCCTCTTGCCTTGGCCGCGAGAGCAAAGTCCCGAGCGAGCACTCGACTCAGTGCAATGCACCCGGAAGGACGCTCTCGCTCGCCTTTCAAGGAGCGATTCCTAACAGCAGAAGCAGCAGAGGCACAAACTGCACGACGAGAGGGGACAACGTAGAACACGTCTCTGTCCTGGCACATTTGCGTGTGCGATACTTCCCTCCGGCTCTTCGGGCCTTGCGAAGCTCTGTGTACTGCGAGCGCTGCTACTCGCAGCTGAGAAGGACCGTGGAGCTAGCGGCGAATTCGGAGAGCTCTTCGCTGCACTGCGCCGCTCGCAAGCGGCTTCGTTCTTCGCCTTCTGCCGTCCGGCGAGAGCTGAACTCCAGCGGTCAGTTGCAGCTCTGCCCAACAGCGTGTTCTCGGTTCTGCGGGCAAGCACGCCCTCTTGCCTTGGCCGCGAGAGCAAAGTCCCGAGCGAGCACTCGACTCAGTGCAATGCACCCGGAAGGACGCTCTCGCTCGCCTTTCAAGGAGCGATTCCTAACAGCAGAAGCAGCAGAGGCACAAACTGCACGACGAGAGGGGACAACGTAGAACACGTCTCTGTCCTGGCACATTTGCGTGTGCGATACTTCCCTCCGGCTCTTCGGGCCTTGCGAAGCTCTGTGTACTGCGAGCGCTGCTACTCGCAGCTGAGAAGGACCGTGGAGCTAGCGGCGAATTCGGAGAGCTCTTCGCTGCACTGCGCCGCTCGCAAGCGGCTTCGTTCTTCGCCTTCTGCCGTCCGGCGAGAGCTGAACTCCAGCGGTCAGTTGCAGCTCTGCCCAACAGCGTGTTCTCGGTTCTGCGGGCAAGCACGCCCTCTTGCCTTGGCCCCGAGAGCAAAGTCCCGAGCGAGCACTCGACTCAGTGCAATGCACCCGGAAGGACGCTCTCGCTCGCCTTTCAAGGAGCGATTCCTAACAGCAGAAGCAGCAGAGGCACAAACTGCACGACGAGAAGGGACAACGTAGAACACGTCTCTGTCCTGGCACATTTTCGTGTGCGATACTTCCCTCCGGCTCTTCGGGCCTTGCGAAGCTCTGTGTACTGCGAGCGCTGCTACTCGCAGCTGAGAAGGACCGTGGAGCTAGCGGCGAATTCGGAGAGCTCTTCGCTGCACTGCGCCGCTCGCAAGCGCCTTCGTTCTTCGCCTTCTGCCGTCCGGCGAAGGCTGAACTCCAGCGGTCAGTTGCAGCTCTGCCCAACAGCGTGTTCTCGGTTCTGCGGGCAAGCACGCCCTCTTGCCTTGGCCCCGAGAGCAAAGTCCCGAGCGAGCACTCGACTCAGTGCAATGCACCCGGAAGGACGCTCTCGCTCGCCTTTCAAGGAGCGATTCCTAACAGCAGAAGCAGCAGAGGCACAAACTGCACGACGAGAGGGGACAACGTAGAACACGTCTCTGTCCTGGCACATTTGCGTGTGCGATACTTCCCTCCGGCTCTTCGGGCCTTGCGAAGCTCTGTGTACTGCGAGCGCTGCTACTCGCAGCTGAGAAGGACCGTGGAGCTAGCGGCGAATTCGGAGAGCTCTTCGCTGCACTGCGCCGCTCGCAAGCGGCTTCGTTCTTCGCCTTCTGCCGTCCGGCGAGAGCTGAACTCCAGCGGTCAGTTGCAGCTCTGCCCAACAGCGTGTTCTCGGTTCTGCGGGCAAGCACGCCCTCTTGCCTTGGCCCCGAGAGCAAAGTCCCGAGCGAGCACTCGACTCAGTGCAATGCACCCGGAAGGACGCTCTCGCTCGCCTTTCAAGGAGCTATTCCTAACAGCAGAAGCAGCAGAGGCACAAACTGCACGACGAGAGGGGACAACGTAGAACACGTCTCTGTCCTGGCACATTTGCGTGTGCGATACTTCCCTCCGGCTCTTCGGGCCTTGCGAAGCTCTGTGTACTGCGAGCGCTGCTACTCGCAGCTGAGAAGGACCGTGGAGCTAGCGGCGAATTCGGAGAGCTCTTCGCTGCACTTCGCCGCTCGCAAGCGGCTTCGTTCTTCGCCTTCTGCCGTCCGGCGAGAGCTGAACTCCAGCGGTCAGTTGCAGCTCTGCCCAACAGCGTGTTCTCGGTTCTGCGGGCAAGCACGCCCTCTTGCCTTGGCCGCGAGAGCAAAGTCCCGAGCGAGCACTCGACTCAGTGCAATGCACCCGGAAGGACGCTCTCGCTCGCCTTTCAAGGAGCGATTCCTAACAGCAGAAGCAGCAGAGGCACAAACTGCACGACGAGAGGGGACAACGTAGAACACGTCTCTGTCCTGGCACATTTGCGTGTGCGATACTTCCCTCCGGCTCTTCGGGCCTTGCGAAGCTCTGTGTACTGCGAGCGCTGCTACTCGCAGCTGAGAAGGACCGTGGAGCTAGCGGCGAATTCGGAGAGCTCTTCGCTGCACTGCGCCGCTCGCAAGCGCCTTCGATCTTCGCCTTCTGCCGTCCGGCGAGAGCTGAACTCCAGCGGTCAGTTGCAGCTCTGCCCAACAGCGTGTTCTCGGTTCTGCGGGCAAGCACGCCCTCTTGCCTTGGCCCCGAGAGCAAAGTCCCGAGCGAGCACTCGACTCAGTGCAATGCACCCGGAAGGACGCTCTCGCTCGCCTTTCAAGGAGCGATTCCTAACAGCAGAAGCAGCAGACGCACAAACTGCACGACGAGAGGGGACAACGTAGAACACGTCTCTGTCCTGGCACATTTTCGTGTGCGATACTTCCCTCCGGGTCTTCGGGCCTTGCGAAGCTCTGTGTACTGCGAGCGCTGCTACTCGCAGCTGAGAAGGACCGTGGAGCTAGCGGCGAATTCGGAGAGCTCTTCGCTGCACTGCGCCGCTCGCAAGCGGCTTCGTTCTTCGCCTTCTGCCGTCCGGCGAGGGCTGAACTCCAGCGGTCAGTTGCAGCTCTGCCCAACAGCGTGTTCTCGGTTCTGCGGGCAAGCACGCCCTCTTGCCTTGGCCCCGAGAGCAAAGTCCCGAGCGAGCACTCGACTCAGTGCAATGCACCCGGAAGGACGCTCTCGCTCGCCTTTCAAGGAGCGATTCCTAACAGCAGAAGCAGCAGAGGCACAAACTGCACGACGAGAAGGGACAACGTAGAACACGTCTCTGTCCTGGCACATTTTCGTGTGCGATACTTCCCTCCGGCTCTTCGGGCCTTGCGAAGCTCTGTGTACTGCGAGCGCTGCTACTCGCAGCTGAGAAGGACCGTGGAGCTAGCGGCGAATTCGGAGAGCTCTTCGCTGCACTGCGCCGCTCGCAAGCGGCTTCGTTCTTCGCCTTCTGCCGTCCGGCGAGAGCTGAACTCCAGCGGTCAGTTGCAGCTCTGCCCAACAGCGTGTTCTCGGTTCTGCGGGCAAGCACGCCCTCTTGCCTTGGCCGCGAGAGCAAAGTCCCGAGCGAGCACTCGACTCAGTGCAATGCACCCGGAAGGACGCTCTCGCTCGCCTTTCAAGGAGCGATTCCTAACAGCAGAAGCAGCAGACGCACAAACTGCACGACGAGAGGGGACAACGTAGAACACGTCTCTGTCCTGGCACATTTTCGTGTGCGATACTTCCCTCCGGGTCTTCGGGCCTTGCGAAGCTCTGTGTACTGCGAGCGCTGCTACTCGCAGCTGAGAAGGACCGTGGAGCTAGCGGCGAATTCGGAGAGCTCTTCGCTGCACTGCGCCGCTCGCAAGCGGCTTCGTTCTTCGCCTTCTGCCGTCCGGCGAGGGCTGAACTCCAGCGGTCAGTTGCAGCTCTGCCCAACAGCGTGTTCTCGGTTCTGCGGGCAAGCACGCCCTCTTGCCTTGGCCGCGAGAGCAAAGTCCCGAGCGAGCACTCGACTCAGTGCAATGCACCCGGAAGGACGCTCTCGCTCGCCTTTCAAGGAGCGATTCCTAACAGCAGAAGCAGCAGACGCACAAACTGCACGACGAGAGGGGACAACGTAGAACACGTCTCTGTCCTGGCACATTTTCGTGTGCGATACTTCCCTCCGGGTCTTCGGGCCTTGCGAAGCTCTGTGTACTGCGAGCGCTGCTACTCGCAGCTGAGAAGGACCGTGGAGCTAGCGGCGAATTCGGAGAGCTCTTCGCTGCACTGCGCCGCTCGCAAGCGGCTTCGTTCTTCGCCTTCTGCCGTCCGGCGAGGGCTGAACTCCAGCGGTCAGTTGCAGCTCTGCCCAACAGCGTGTTCTCGGTTCTGCGGGCAAGCACGCCCTCTTGCCTTGGCCCCGAGAGCAAAGTCCCGAGCGAGCACTCGACTCAGTGCAATGCACCCGGAAGGACGCTCTCGCTCGCCTTTCAAGGAGCGATTCCTAACAGCAGAAGCAGCAGAGGCACAAACTGCACGACGAGAAGGGACAACGTAGAACACGTCTCTGTCCTGGCACATTTTCGTGTGCGATACTTCCCTCCGGCTCTTCGGGCCTTGCGAAGCTCTGTGTACTGCGAGCGCTGCTACTCGCAGCTGAGAAGGACCGTGGAGCTAGCGGCGAATTCGGAGAGCTCTTCGCTGCACTGCGCCGCTCGCAAGCGGCTTCGTTCTTCGCCTTCTGCCGTCCGGCGAGAGCTGAACTCCAGCGGTCAGTTGCAGCTCTGCCCAACAGCGTGTTCTCGGTTCTGCGGGCAAGCACGCCCTCTTGCCTTGGCCGCGAGAGCAAAGTCCCGAGCGAGCACTCGACTCAGTGCAATGCACCCGGAAGGACGCTCTCGCTCGCCTTTCAAGGAGCGATTCCTAACAGCAGAAGCAGCAGAGGCACAAACTGCACGACGAGAGGGGACAACGTAGAACACGTCTCTGTCCTGGCACATTTGCGTGTGCGATACTTCCCTCCGGCTCTTCGGGCCTTGCGAAGCTATGTGTACTGCGAGCGCTGCTACTCGCAGCTGAGAAGGACCGTGGAGCTAGCGGCGAATTCGGAGAGCTCTTCGCTGCACTGCGCCGCTCGCAAGCGGCTTCGTTCTTCGCCTTCTGCCGTCCGGCGAGAGCTGAACTCCAGCGGTCAGTTGCAGCTCTGCCCAACAGCGTGTTCTCGGTTCTGCGGGCAAGCACGCCCTCTTGCCTTGGCCCCGAGAGCAAAGTCCCGAGCGAGCACTCGACTCAGTGCAATGCACCCGGAAGGACGCTCTCGCTCGCCTTTCAAGGAGCGATTCCTAACAGCAGAAGCAGCAGAGGCACAAACTGCACGACGAGAGGGGACAACGTAGATCACGTCTCTGTCCTGGCACATTTGCGTGTGCGATACTTCCCTCCGGCTCTTCGGGCCTTGCGAAGCTCTGTGTACTGCGAGCGCTGCTACTCGCAGCTGAGAAGGACCGTGGAGCTAGCGGCGAATTCGGAGAGCTCTTCGCTGCACTGCGCCGCTCGCAAGCGGCTTCGTTCTTCGCCTTCTGCCGTCCGGCGAGAGCTGAACTCCAGCGGTCAGTTGCAGCTCTGCCCAACAGCGTGTTCTCGGTTCTGCGGGCAAGCACGCCCTCTTGCCTTGGCCGCGAGAGCAAAGTCCCGAGCGAGCACTCGACTCAGTGCAATGCACCCGGAAGGACGCTCTCGCTCGCCTTTCAAGGAGCGATTCCTAACAGCAGAAGCAGCAGAGGCACAAACTGCACGACGAGAGGGGACAACGTAGAACACGTCTCTGTCCTGGCACATTTGCGTGTGCGATACTTCCCTCCGGCTCTTCGGGCCTTGCGAAGCTCTGTGTACTGCGAGCGCTGCTACTCGCAGCTGAGAAGGACCGTGGAGCTAGCGGCGAATTCGGAGAGCTCTTCGCTGCACTGCGCCGCTCGCAAGCGGCTTCGTTCTTCGCCTTCTGCCGTCCGGCGAGAGCTGAACTCCAGCGGTCAGTTGCAGCTCTGCCCAACAGCGTGTTCTCGGTTCTGCGGGCAAGCACGCCCTCTTGCCTTGGCCGCGAGAGCAAAGTCCCGAGCGAGCACTCGACTCAGTGCAATGCACCCGGAAGGACGCTCTCGCTCGCCTTTCAAGGAGCGATTCCTAACAGCAGAAGCAGCAGAGGCACAAACTGCACGACGAGAGGGGACAACGTAGAACACGTCTCTGTCCTGGCACATTTGCGTGTGCGATACTTCCCTCCGGCTCTTCGGGCCTTGCGAAGCTCTGTGTACTGCGAGCGCTGCTACTCGCAGCTGAGAAGGACCGTGGAGCTAGCGGCGAATTCGGAGAGCTCTTCGCTGCACTGCGCCGCTCGCAAGCGGCTTCGTTCTTCGCCTTCTGCCGTCCGGCGAGAGCTGAACTCCAGCGGTCAGTTGCAGCTCTGCCCAACAGCGTGTTCTCGGTTCTGCGGGCAAGCACGCCCTCTTGCCTTGGCCGCGAGAGCAAAGTCCCGAGCGAGCACTCGACTCAGTGCAATGCACCCGGAAGGACGCTCTCGCTCGCCTTTCAAGGAGCGATTCCTAACAGCAGAAGCAGCAGAGGCACAAACTGCACGACGAGAGGGGACAACGTAGAACACGTCTCTGTCCTGGCACATTTGCGTGTGCGATACTTCCCTCCGGCTCTTCGGGCCTTGCGAAGCTCTGTGTACTGCGAGCGCTGCTACTCGCAGCTGAGAAGGACCGTGGAGCTAGCGGCGAATTCGGAGAGCTCTTCGCTGCACTGCGCCGCTCGCAAGCGCCTTCGTTCTTCGCCTTCTGCCGTCCGGCGAGAGCTGAACTCCAGCGGTCAGTTGCAGCTCTGCCCAACAGCGTGTTCTCGGTTCTGCGGGCAAGCACGCCCTCTTGCCTTGGCCCCGAGAGCAAAGTCCCGAGCGAGCACTCGACTCAGTGCAATGCACCCGGAAGGACGCTCTCGCTCGCCTTTCAAGGAGCTATTCCTAACAGCAGAAGCAGCAGAGGCACAAACTGCACGACGAGAGGGGACAACGTAGAACACGTCTCTGTCCTGGCACATTTGCGTGTGCGATACTTCCCTCCGGCTCTTCGGGCCTTGCGAAGCTCTGTGTACTGCGAGCGCTGCTACTCGCAGCTGAGAAGGACCGTGGAGCTAGCGGCGAATTCGGAGAGCTCTTCGCTGCACTGCGCCGCTCGCAAGCGGCTTCGTTCTTCGCCATCTGCCGTCCGGCGAGAGCTGAACTCCAGCGGTCAGTTGCAGCTCTGCCCAACAGCGTGTTCTCGGTTCTGCGGGCAAGCACGCCCTCTTGCCTTGGCCGCGAGAGCAAAGTCCCGAGCGAGCACTCGACTCAGTGCAATGCACCCGGAAGGACGCTCTCGCTCGCCTTTCAAGGAGCGATTCCTAACAGCAGAAGCAGCAGAGGCACAAACTGCACGACGAGAAGGGACAACGTAGAACACGTCTCTGTCCTGGCACATTTGCGTGTGCGATACTTCCCTCCGGCTCTTCGGGCCTTGCGAAGCTCTGTGTACTGCGAGCGCTGCTACTCGCAGCTGAGAAGGACCGTGGAGCTAGCGGCGAATTCGGAGAGCTCTTCGCTGCACTGCGCCGCTCGCAAGCGCCTTCGTTCTTCGCCTTCTGCCGTCCGGCGAGAGCTGAACTCCAGCGGTCAGTTGCAGCTCTGCCCAACAGCGTGTTCTCGGTTCTGCGGGCAAGCACGCCCTCTTGCCTTGGCCCCGAGAGCAAAGTCCCGAGCGAGCACTCGACTCAGTGCAATGCACCCGGAAGGACGCTCTCGCTCGCCTTTCAAGGAGCGATTCCTAACAGCAGAAGCAGCAGAGGCACAAACTGCACGACGAGAGGGGACAACGTAGAACACGTCTCTGTCCTGGCACATTTGCGTGTGCGATACTTCCCTCCGGCTCTTCGGGCCTTGCGAAGCTCTGTGTACTGCGAGCGCTGCTACTCGCAGCTGAGAAGGACCGTGGAGCTAGCGGCGAATTCGGAGAGCTCTTCGCTGCACTGCGCCGCTCGCAAGCGGCTTCGTTCTTCGCCTTCTGCCGTCCGGCGAGAGCTGAACTCCAGCGGTCAGTTGCAGCTCTGCCCAACAGCGTGTTCTCGGTTCTGCGGGCAAGCACGCCCTCTTGCCTTGGCCCCGAGAGCAAAGTCCCGAGCGAGCACTCGACTCAGTGCAATGCACCCGGAAGGACGCTCTCGCTCGCCTTTCAAGGAGCGATTCCTAACAGCAGAAGCAGCAGAGGCACAAACTGCACGACGAGAGGGGACAACGTAGATCACGTCTCTGTCCTGGCACATTTTCGTGTGCGATACTTCCCTCCGGCTCTTCGGGCCTTGCGAAGCTCTGTGTACTGCGAGCGCTGCTACTCGCAGCTGAGAAGGACCGTGGAGCTAGCGGCGAATTCGGAGAGCTCTTCGCTGCACTGCGCCGCTCGCAAGCGGCTTCGTTCTTCGCCTTCTGCCGTCCGGCGAGAGCTGAACTCCAGCGGTCAGTTGCAGCTCTGCCCAACAGCGTGTTCTCGGTTCTGCGGGCAAGCACGCCCTCTTGCCTTGGCCCCGAGAGCAAAGTCCCGAGCGAGCACTCGACTCAGTGCAATGCACCCGGAAGGACGCTCTCGCTCGCCTTTCAAGGAGCGATTCCTAACAGCAGAAGCAGCAGAGGCACAAACTGCACGACGAGAAGGGACAACGTAGAACACGTCTCTGTCCTGGCACATTTGCGTGTGCGATACTTCCCTCCGGCTCTTCGGGCCTTGCGAAGCTCTGTGTACTGCGAGCGCTGCTACTCGCAGCTGAGAAGGACCGTGGAGCTAGCGGCGAATTCGGAGAGCTCTTCGCTGCACTGCGCCGCTCGCAAGCGCCTTCGTTCTTCGCCTTCTGCCGTCCGGCGAAGGCTGAACTCCAGCGGTCAGTTGCAGCTCTGCCCAACAGCGTGTTCTCGGTTCTGCGGGCAAGCACGCCCTCTTGCCTTGGCCCCGAGAGCAAAGTCCCGAGCGAGCACTCGACTCAGTGCAATGCACCCGGAAGGACGCTCTCGCTCGCCTTTCAAGGAGCGATTCCTAACAGCAGAAGCAGCAGAGGCACAAACTGCACGACGAGAGGGGACAACGTAGAACACGTCTCTGTCCTGGCACATTTGCGTGTGCGATACTTCCCTCCGGCTCTTCGGGCCTTGCGAAGCTATGTGTACTGCGAGCGCTGCTACTCGCAGCTGAGAAGGACCGTGGAGCTAGCGGCGAATTCGGAGAGCTCTTCGCTGCACTGCGCCGCTCGCAAGCGGCTTCGTTCTTCGCCTTCTGCCGTCCGGCGAGAGCTGAACTCCAGCGGTCAGTTGCAGCTCTGCCCAACAGCGTGTTCTCGGTTCTGCGGGCAAGCACGCCCTCTTGCCTTGGCCCCGAGAGCAAAGTCCCGAGCGAGCACTCGACTCAGTGCAATGCACCCGGAAGGACGCTCTCGCTCGCCTTTCAAGGAGCTATTCCTAACAGCAGAAGCAGCAGAGGCACAAACTGCACGACGAGAGGGGACAACGTAGAACACGTCTCTGTCCTGGCACATTTGCGTGTGCGATACTTCCCTCCGGCTCTTCGGGCCTTGCGAAGCTCTGTGTACTGCGAGCGCTGCTACTCGCAGCTGAGAAGGACCGTGGAGCTAGCGGCGAATTCGGAGAGCTCTTCGCTGCACTGCGCCGCTCGCAAGCGGCTTCGTTCTTCGCCATCTGCCGTCCGGCGAGAGCTGAACTCCAGCGGTCAGTTGCAGCTCTGCCCAACAGCGTGTTCTCGGTTCTGCGGGCAAGCACGCCCTCTTGCCTTGGCCGCGAGAGCAAAGTCCCGAGCGAGCACTCGACTCAGTGCAATGCACCCGGAAGGACGCTCTCGCTCGCCTTTCAAGGAGCGATTCCTAACAGCAGAAGCAGCAGAGGCACAAACTGCACGACGAGAAGGGACAACGTAGAACACGTCTCTGTCCTGGCACATTTGCGTGTGCGATACTTCCCTCCGGCTCTTCGGGCCTTGCGAAGCTCTGTGTACTGCGAGCGCTGCTACTCGCAGCTGAGAAGGACCGTGGAGCTAGCGGCGAATTCGGAGAGCTCTTCGCTGCACTGCGCCGCTCGCAAGCGCCTTCGTTCTTCGCCTTCTGCCGTCCGGCGAGAGCTGAACTCCAGCGGTCAGTTGCAGCTCTGCCCAACAGCGTGTTCTCGGTTCTGCGGGCAAGCACGCCCTCTTGCCTTGGCCCCGAGAGCAAAGTCCCGAGCGAGCACTCGACTCAGTGCAATGCACCCGGAAGGACGCTCTCGCTCGCCTTTCAAGGAGCGATTCCTAACAGCAGAAGCAGCAGAGGCACAAACTGCACGACGAGAGGGGACAACGTAGAACACGTCTCTGTCCTGGCACATTTGCGTGTGCGATACTTCCCTCCGGGTCTTCGGGCCTTGCGAAGCTCTGTGTACTGCGAGCGCTGCTACTCGCAGCTGAGAAGGACCGTGGAGCTAGCGGCGAATTCGGAGAGCTCTTCGCTGCACTGCGCCGCTCGCAAGCGGCTTCGTTCTTCGCCTTCTGCCGTCCGGCGAGAGCTGAACTCCAGCGGTCAGTTGCAGCTCTGCCCAACAGCGTGTTCTCGGTTCTGCGGGCAAGCACGCCCTCTTGCCTTGGCCGCGAGAGCAAAGTCCCGAGCGAGCACTCGACTCAGTGCAATGCACCCGGAAGGACGCTCTCGCTCGCCTTTCAAGGAGCGATTCCTAACAGCAGAAGCAGCAGAGGCACAAACTGCACGACGAGAGGGGACAACGTAGAACACGTCTCTGTCCTGGCACATTTGCGTGTGCGATACTTCCCTCCGGCTCTTCGGGCCTTGCGAAGCTCTGTGTACTGCGAGCGCTGCTACTCGCAGCTGAGAAGGACCGTGGAGCTAGCGGCGAATTCGGAGAGCTCTTCGCTGCACTGCGCCGCTCGCAAGCGCCTTCGTTCTTCGCCTTCTGCCGTCCGGCGAGAGCTGAACTCCAGCGGTCAGTTGCAGCTCTGCCCAACAGCGTGTTCTCGGTTCTGCGGGCAAGCACGCCCTCTTGCCTTGGCCCCGAGAGCAAAGTCCCGAGCGAGCACTCGACTCAGTGCAATGCACCCGGAAGGACGCTCTCGCTCGCCTTTCAAGGAGCTATTCCTAACAGCAGAAGCAGCAGAGGCACAAACTGCACGACGAGAGGGGACAACGTAGAACACGTCTCTGTCCTGGCACATTTGCGTGTGCGATACTTCCCTCCGGCTCTTCGGGCCTTGCGAAGCTCTGTGTACTGCGAGCGCTGCTACTCGCAGCTGAGAAGGACCGTGGAGCTAGCGGCGAATTCGGAGAGCTCTTCGCTGCACTGCGCCGCTCGCAAGCGGCTTCGTTCTTCGCCATCTGCCGTCCGGCGAGAGCTGAACTCCAGCGGTCAGTTGCAGCTCTGCCCAACAGCGTGTTCTCGGTTCTGCGGGCAAGCACGCCCTCTTGCCTTGGCCGCGAGAGCAAAGTCCCGAGCGAGCACTCGACTCAGTGCAATGCACCCGGAAGGACGCTCTCGCTCGCCTTTCAAGGAGCGATTCCTAACAGCAGAAGCAGCAGAGGCACAAACTGCACGACGAGAAGGGACAACGTAGAACACGTCTCTGTCCTGGCACATTTGCGTGTGCGATACTTCCCTCCGGCTCTTCGGGCCTTGCGAAGCTCTGTGTACTGCGAGCGCTGCTACTCGCAGCTGAGAAGGACCGTGGAGCTAGCGGCGAATTCGGAGAGCTCTTCGCTGCACTGCGCCGCTCGCAAGCGGCTTCGTTCTTCGCCTTCTGCCGTCCGGCGAGAGCTGAACTCCAGCGGTCAGTTGCAGCTCTGCCCAACAGCGTGTTCTCGGTTCTGCGGGCAAGCACGCCCTCTTGCCTTGGCCGCGAGAGCAAAGTCCCGAGCGAGCACTCGACTCAGTGCAATGCACCCGGAAGGACGCTCTCGCTCGCCTTTCAAGGAGCGATTCCTAACAGCAGAAGCAGCAGAGGCACAAACTGCACGACGAGAGGGGACAACGTAGAACACGTCTCTGTCCTGGCACATTTGCGTGTGCGATACTTCCCTCCGGCTCTTCGGGCCTTGCGAAGCTCTGTGTACTGCGAGCGCTGCTACTCGCAGCTGAGAAGGACCGTGGAGCTAGCGGCGAATTCGGAGAGCTCTTCGCTGCACTGCGCCGCTCGCAAGCGCCTTCGTTCTTCGCCTTCTGCCGTCCGGCGAGAGCTGAACTCCAGCGGTCAGTTGCAGCTCTGCCCAACAGCGTGTTCTCGGTTCTGCGGGCAAGCACGCCCTCTTGCCTTGGCCCCGAGAGCAAAGTCCCGAGCGAGCACTCGACTCAGTGCAATGCACCCGGAAGGACGCTCTCGCTCGCCTTTCAAGGAGCTATTCCTAACAGCAGAAGCAGCAGAGGCACAAACTGCACGACGAGAGGGGACAACGTAGAACACGTCTCTGTCCTGGCACATTTGCGTGTGCGATACTTCCCTCCGGCTCTTCGGGCCTTGCGAAGCTCTGTGTACTGCGAGCGCTGCTACTCGCAGCTGAGAAGGACCGTGGAGCTAGCGGCGAATTCGGAGAGCTCTTCGCTGCACTGCGCCGCTCGCAAGCGGCTTCGTTCTTCGCCATCTGCCGTCCGGCGAGAGCTGAACTCCAGCGGTCAGTTGCAGCTCTGCCCAACAGCGTGTTCTCGGTTCTGCGGGCAAGCACGCCCTCTTGCCTTGGCCGCGAGAGCAAAGTCCCGAGCGAGCACTCGACTCAGTGCAATGCACCCGGAAGGACGCTCTCGCTCGCCTTTCAAGGAGCGATTCCTAACAGCAGAAGCAGCAGAGGCACAAACTGCACGACGAGAAGGGACAACGTAGAACACGTCTCTGTCCTGGCACATTTGCGTGTGCGATACTTCCCTCCGGCTCTTCGGGCCTTGCGAAGCTCTGTGTACTGCGAGCGCTGCTACTCGCAGCTGAGAAGGACCGTGGAGCTAGCGGCGAATTCGGAGAGCTCTTCGCTGCACTGCGCCGCTCGCAAGCGCCTTCGTTCTTCGCCTTCTGCCGTCCGGCGAGAGCTGAACTCCAGCGGTCAGTTGCAGCTCTGCCCAACAGCGTGTTCTCGGTTCTGCGGGCAAGCACGCCCTCTTGCCTTGGCCCCGAGAGCAAAGTCCCGAGCGAGCACTCGACTCAGTGCAATGCACCCGGAAGGACGCTCTCGCTCGCCTTTCAAGGAGCGATTCCTAACAGCAGAAGCAGCAGAGGCACAAACTGCACGACGAGAGGGGACAACGTAGAACACGTCTCTGTCCTGGCACATTTGCGTGTGCGATACTTCCCTCCGGCTCTTCGGGCCTTGCGAAGCTCTGTGTACTGCGAGCGCTGCTACTCGCAGCTGAGAAGGACCGTGGAGCTAGCGGCGAATTCGGAGAGCTCTTCGCTGCACTGCGCCGCTCGCAAGCGGCTTCGTTCTTCGCCTTCTGCCGTCCGGCGAGAGCTGAACTCCAGCGGTCAGTTGCAGCTCTGCCCAACAGCGTGTTCTCGGTTCTGCGGGCAAGCACGCCCTCTTGCCTTGGCCGCGAGAGCAAAGTCCCGAGCGAGCACTCGACTCAGTGCAATGCACCCGGAAGGACGCTCTCGCTCGCCTTTCAAGGAGCGATTCCTAACAGCAGAAGCAGCAGAGGCACAAACTGCACGACGAGAGGGGACAACGTAGAACACGTCTCTGTCCTGGCACATTTTCGTGTGCGATACTTCCCTCCGGGTCTTCGGGCCTTGCGAAGCTCTGTGTACTGCGAGCGCTGCTACTCGCAGCTGAGAAGGACCGTGGAGCTAGCGGCGAATTCGGAGAGCTCTTCGCTGCACTGCGCCGCTCGCAAGCGGCTTCGTTCTTCGCCTTCTGCCGTCCGGCGAGAGCTGAACTCCAGCGGTCAGTTGCAGCTCTGCCCAACAGCGTGTTCTCGGTTCTGCGGGCAAGCACGCCCTCTTGCCTTGGCCGCGAGAGCAAAGTCCCGAGCGAGCACTCGACTCAGTGCAATGCACCCGGAAGGACGCTCTCGCTCGCCTTTCAAGGAGCGATTCCTAACAGCAGAAGCAGCAGAGGCACAAACTGCACGACGAGAGGGGACAACGTAGAACACGTCTCTGTCCTGGCACATTTGCGTGTGCGATACTTCCCTCCGGCTCTTCGGGCCTTGCGAAGCTCTGTGTACTGCGAGCGCTGCTACTCGCAGCTGAGAAGGACCGTGGAGCTAGCGGCGAATTCGGAGAGCTCTTCGCTGCACTGCGCCGCTCGCAAGCGGCTTCGTTCTTCGCCTTCTGCCGTCCGGCGAGAGCTGAACTCCAGCGGTCAGTTGCAGCTCTGCCCAACAGCGTGTTCTCGGTTCTGCGGGCAAGCACGCCCTCTTGCCTTGGCCCCGAGAGCAAAGTCCCGAGCGAGCACTCGACTCAGTGCAATGCACCCGGAAGGACGCTCTCGCTCGCCTTTCAAGGAGCTATTCCTAACAGCAGAAGCAGCAGAGGCACAAACTGCACGACGAGAGGGGACAACGTAGAACACGTCTCTGTCCTGGCACATTTGCGTGTGCGATACTTCCCTCCGGCTCTTCGGGCCTTGCGAAGCTCTGTGTACTGCGAGCGCTGCTACTCGCAGCTGAGAAGGACCGTGGAGCTAGCGGCGAATTCGGAGAGCTCTTCGCTGCACTGCGCCGCTCGCAAGCGGCTTCGTTCTTCGCCATCTGCCGTCCGGCGAGAGCTGAACTCCAGCGGTCAGTTGCAGCTCTGCCCAACAGCGTGTTCTCGGTTCTGCGGGCAAGCACGCCCTCTTGCCTTGGCCGCGAGAGCAAAGTCCCGAGCGAGCACTCGACTCAGTGCAATGCACCCGGAAGGACGCTCTCGCTCGCCTTTCAAGGAGCGATTCCTAACAGCAGAAGCAGCAGAGGCACAAACTGCACGACGAGAAGGGACAACGTAGAACACGTCTCTGTCCTGGCACATTTGCGTGTGCGATACTTCCCTCCGGCTCTTCGGGCCTTGCGAAGCTCTGTGTACTGCGAGCGCTGCTACTCGCAGCTGAGAAGGACCGTGGAGCTAGCGGCGAATTCGGAGAGCTCTTCGCTGCACTGCGCCGCTCGCAAGCGCCTTCGTTCTTCGCCTTCTGCCGTCCGGCGAGAGCTGAACTCCAGCGGTCAGTTGCAGCTCTGCCCAACAGCGTGTTCTCGGTTCTGCGGGCAAGCACGCCCTCTTGCCTTGGCCCCGAGAGCAAAGTCCCGAGCGAGCACTCGACTCAGTGCAATGCACCCGGAAGGACGCTCTCGCTCGCCTTTCAAGGAGCGATTCCTAACAGCAGAAGCAGCAGAGGCACAAACTGCACGACGAGAGGGGACAACGTAGAACACGTCTCTGTCCTGGCACATTTGCGTGTGCGATACTTCCCTCCGGGTCTTCGGGCCTTGCGAAGCTCTGTGTACTGCGAGCGCTGCTACTCGCAGCTGAGAAGGACCGTGGAGCTAGCGGCGAATTCGGAGAGCTCTTCGCTGCACTGCGCCGCTCGCAAGCGGCTTCGTTCTTCGCCTTCTGCCGTCCGGCGAGAGCTGAACTCCAGCGGTCAGTTGCAGCTCTGCCCAACAGCGTGTTCTCGGTTCTGCGGGCAAGCACGCCCTCTTGCCTTGGCCGCGAGAGCAAAGTCCCGAGCGAGCACTCGACTCAGTGCAATGCACCCGGAAGGACGCTCTCGCTCGCCTTTCAAGGAGCGATTCCTAACAGCAGAAGCAGCAGAGGCACAAACTGCACGACGAGAGGGGACAACGTAGAACACGTCTCTGTCCTGGCACATTTGCGTGTGCGATACTTCCCTCCGGCTCTTCGGGCCTTGCGAAGCTCTGTGTACTGCGAGCGCTGCTACTCGCAGCTGAGAAGGACCGTGGAGCTAGCGGCGAATTCGGAGAGCTCTTCGCTGCACTGCGCCGCTCGCAAGCGGCTTCGTTCTTCGCCTTCTGCCGTCCGGCGAGAGCTGAACTCCAGCGGTCAGTTGCAGCTCTGCCCAACAGCGTGTTCTCGGTTCTGCGGGCAAGCACGCCCTCTTGCCTTGGCCCCGAGAGCAAAGTCCCGAGCGAGCACTCGACTCAGTGCAATGCACCCGGAAGGACGCTCTCGCTCGCCTTTCAAGGAGCGATTCCTAACAGCAGAAGCAGCAGAGGCACAAACTGCACGACGAGAAGGGACAACGTAGAACACGTCTCTGTCCTGGCACATTTTCGTGTGCGATACTTCCCTCCGGCTCTTCGGGCCTTGCGAAGCTCTGTGTACTGCGAGCGCTGCTACTCGCAGCTGAGAAGGACCGTGGAGCTAGCGGCGAATTCGGAGAGCTCTTCGCTGCACTGCGCCGCTCGCAAGCGGCTTCGTTCTTCGCCTTCTGCCGTCCGGCGAGAGCTGAACTCCAGCGGTCAGTTGCAGCTCTGCCCAACAGCGTGTTCTCGGTTCTGCGGGCAAGCACGCCCTCTTGCCTTGGCCGCGAGAGCAAAGTCCCGAGCGAGCACTCGACTCAGTGCAATGCACCCGGAAGGACGCTCTCGCTCGCCTTTCAAGGAGCGATTCCTAACAGCAGAAGCAGCAGAGGCACAAACTGCACGACGAGAGGGGACAACGTAGAACACGTCTCTGTCCTGGCACATTTGCGTGTGCGATACTTCCCTCCGGCTCTTCGGGCCTTGCGAAGCTCTGTGTACTGCGAGCGCTGCTACTCGCAGCTGAGAAGGACCGTGGAGCTAGCGGCGAATTCGGAGAGCTCTTCGCTGCACTGCGCCGCTCGCAAGCGCCTTCGTTCTTCGCCTTCTGCCGTCCAGCGAAGGCTGAACTCCAGCGGTCAGTTGCAGCTCTGCCCAACAGCGTGTTCTCGGTTCTGCGGGCAAGCACGCCCTCTTGCCTTGGCCCCGAGAGCAAAGTCCCGAGCGAGCACTCGACTCAGTGCAATGCACCCGGAAGGACGCTCTCGCTCGCCTTTCAAGGAGCGATTCCTAACAGCAGAAGCAGCAGAGGCACAAACTGCACGACGAGAGGGGACAACGTAGAACACGTCTCTGTCCTGGCACATTTGCGTGTGCGATACTTCCCTCCGGCTCTTCGGGCCTTGCGAAGCTCTGTGTACTGCGAGCGCTGCTACTCGCAGCTGAGAAGGACCGTGGAGCTAGCGGCGAATTCGGAGAGCTCTTCGCTGCACTGCGCCGCTCGCAAGCGGCTTCGTTCTTCGCCTTCTGCCGTCCGGCGAGAGCTGAACTCCAGCGGTCAGTTGCAGCTCTGCCCAACAGCGTGTTCTCGGTTCTGCGGGCAAGCACGCCCTCTTGCCTTGGCCGCGAGAGCAAAGTCCCGAGCGAGCACTCGACTCAGTGCAATGCACCCGGAAGGACGCTCTCGCTCGCCTTTCAAGGAGCGATTCCTAACAGCAGAAGCAGCAGAGGCACAAACTGCACGACGAGAGGGGACAACGTAGAACACGTCTCTGTCCTGGCACATTTGCGTGTGCGATACTTCCCTCCGGCTCTTCGGGCCTTGCGAAGCTCTGTGTACTGCGAGCGCTGCTACTCGCAGCTGAGAAGGACCGTGGAGCTAGCGGCGAATTCGGAGAGCTCTTCGCTGCACTGCGCCGCTCGCAAGCGGCTTCGTTCTTCGCCTTCTGCCGTCCGGCGAGAGCTGAACTCCAGCGGTCAGTTGCAGCTCTGCCCAACAGCGTGTTCTCGGTTCTGCGGGCAAGCACGCCCTCTTGCCTTGGCCGCGAGAGCAAAGTCCCGAGCGAGCACTCGACTCAGTGCAATGCACCCGGAAGGACGCTCTCGCTCGCCTTTCAAGGAGCGATTCCTAACAGCAGAAGCAGCAGAGGCACAAACTGCACGACGAGAGGGGACAACGTAGAACACGTCTCTGTCCTGGCACATTTGCGTGTGCGATACTTCCCTCCGGCTCTTCGGGCCTTGCGAAGCTCTGTGTACTGCGAGCGCTGCTACTCGCAGCTGAGAAGGACCGTGGAGCTAGCGGCGAATTCGGAGAGCTCTTCGCTGCACTGCGCCGCTCGCAAGCGGCTTCGTTCTTCGCCTTCTGCCGTCCGGCGAGAGCTGAACTCCAGCGGTCAGTTGCAGCTCTGCCCAACAGCGTGTTCTCGGTTCTGCGGGCAAGCACGCCCTCTTGCCTTGGCCGCGAGAGCAAAGTCCCGAGCGAGCACTCGACTCAGTGCAATGCACCCGGAAGGACGCTCTCGCTCGCCTTTCAAGGAGCGATTCCTAACAGCAGAAGCAGCAGAGGCACAAACTGCACGACGAGAGGGGACAACGTAGAACACGTCTCTGTCCTGGCACATTTGCGTGTGCGATACTTCCCTCCGGCTCTTCGGGCCTTGCGAAGCTCTGTGTACTGCGAGCGCTGCTACTCGCAGCTGAGAAGGACCGTGGAGCTAGCGGCGAATTCGGAGAGCTCTTCGCTGCACTGCGCCGCTCGCAAGCGGCTTCGTTCTTCGCCTTCTGCCGTCCGGCGAGAGCTGAACTCCAGCGGTCAGTTGCAGCTCTGCCCAACAGCGTGTTCTCGGTTCTGCGGGCAAGCACGCCCTCTTGCCTTGGCCGCGAGAGCAAAGTCCCGAGCGAGCACTCGACTCAGTGCAATGCACCCGGAAGGACGCTCTCGCTCGCCTTTCAAGGAGCGATTCCTAACAGCAGAAGCAGCAGAGGCACAAACTGCACGACGAGAGGGGACAACGTAGAACACGTCTCTGTCCTGGCACATTTGCGTGTGCGATACTTCCCTCCGGCTCTTCGGGCCTTGCGAAGCTCTGTGTACTGCGAGCGCTGCTACTCGCAGCTGAGAAGGACCGTGGAGCTAGCGGCGAATTCGGAGAGCTCTTCGCTGCACTGCGCCGCTCGCAAGCGGCTTCGTTCTTCGCCTTCTGCCGTCCGGCGAGAGCTGAACTCCAGCGGTCAGTTGCAGCTCTGCCCAACAGCGTGTTCTCGGTTCTGCGGGCAAGCACGCCCTCTTGCCTTGGCCCCGAGAGCAAAGTCCCGAGCGAGCACTCGACTCAGTGCAATGCACCCGGAAGGACGCTCTCGCTCGCCTTTCAAGGAGCGATTCCTAACAGCAGAAGCAGCAGAGGCACAAACTGCACGACGAGAGGGGACAACGTAGAACACGTCTCTGTCCTGGCACATTTGCGTGTGCGATACTTCCCTCCGGCTCTTCGGGCCTTGCGAAGCTCTGTGTACTGCGAGCGCTGCTACTCGCAGCTGAGAAGGACCGTGGAGCTAGCGGCGAATTCGGAGAGCTCTTCGCTGCACTGCGCCGCTCGCAAGCGGCTTCGTTCTTCGCCTTCTGCCGTCCGGCGAGAGCTGAACTCCAGCGGTCAGTTGCAGCTCTGCCCAACAGCGTGTTCTCGGTTCTGCGGGCAAGCACGCCCTCTTGCCTTGGCCCCGAGAGCAAAGTCCCGAGCGAGCACTCGACTCAGTGCAATGCACCCGGAAGGACGCTCTCGCTCGCCTTTCAAGGAGCGATTCCTAACAGCAGAAGCAGCAGAGGCACAAACTGCACGACGAGAGGGGACAACGTAGAACACGTCTCTGTCCTGGCACATTTGCGTGTGCGATACTTCCCTCCGGCTCTTCGGGCCTTGCGAAGCTCTGTGTACTGCGAGCGCTGCTACTCGCAGCTGAGAAGGACCGTGGAGCTAGCGGCGAATTCGGAGAGCTCTTCGCTGCACTGCGCCGCTCGCAAGCGGCTTCGTTCTTCGCCTTCTGCCGTCCGGCGAGAGCTGAACTCCAGCGGTCAGTTGCAGCTCTGCCCAACAGCGTGTTCTCGGTTCTGCGGGCAAGCACGCCCTCTTGCCTTGGCCGCGAGAGCAAAGTCCCGAGCGAGCACTCGACTCAGTGCAATGCACCCGGAAGGACGCTCTCGCTCGCCTTTCAAGGAGCGATTCCTAACAGCAGAAGCAGCAGAGGCACAAACTGCACGACGAGAGGGGACAACGTAGAACACGTCTCTGTCCTGGCACATTTGCGTGTGCGATACTTCCCTCCGGCTCTTCGGGCCTTGCGAAGCTCTGTGTACTGCGAGCGCTGCTACTCGCAGCTGAGAAGGACCGTGGAGCTAGCGGCGAATTCGGAGAGCTCTTCGCTGCACTGCGCCGCTCGCAAGCGGCTTCGTTCTTCGCCTTCTGCCGTCCGGCGAGAGCTGAACTCCAGCGGTCAGTTGCAGCTCTGCCCAACAGCGTGTTCTCGGTTCTGCGGGCAAGCACGCCCTCTTGCCTTGGCCGCGAGAGCAAAGTCCCGAGCGAGCACTCGACTCAGTGCAATGCACCCGGAAGGACGCTCTCGCTCGCCTTTCAAGGAGCGATTCCTAACAGCAGAAGCAGCAGAGGCACAAACTGCACGACGAGAGGGGACAACGTAGAACACGTCTCTGTCCTGGCACATTTGCGTGTGCGATACTTCCCTCCGGCTCTTCGGGCCTTGCGAAGCTCTGTGTACTGCGAGCGCTGCTACTCGCAGCTGAGAAGGACCGTGGAGCTAGCGGCGAATTCGGAGAGCTCTTCGCTGCACTGCGCCGCTCGCAAGCGGCTTCGTTCTTCGCCTTCTGCCGTCCGGCGAGAGCTGAACTCCAGCGGTCAGTTGCAGCTCTGCCCAACAGCGTGTTCTCGGTTCTGCGGGCAAGCACGCCCTCTTGCCTTGGCCCCGAGAGCAAAGTCCCGAGCGAGCACTCGACTCAGTGCAATGCACCCGGAAGGACGCTCTCGCTCGCCTTTCAAGGAGCGATTCCTAACAGCAGAAGCAGCAGAGGCACAAACTGCACGACGAGAGGGGACAACGTAGAACACGTCTCTGTCCTGGCACATTTGCGTGTGCGATACTTCCCTCCGGCTCTTCGGGCCTTGCGAAGCTCTGTGTACTGCGAGCGCTGCTACTCGCAGCTGAGAAGGACCGTGGAGCTAGCGGCGAATTCGGAGAGCTCTTCGCTGCACTGCGCCGCTCGCAAGCGGCTTCGTTCTTCGCCTTCTGCCGTCCGGCGAGAGCTGAACTCCAGCGGTCAGTTGCAGCTCTGCCCAACAGCGTGTTCTCGGTTCTGCGGGCAAGCACGCCCTCTTGCCTTGGCCGCGAGAGCAAAGTCCCGAGCGAGCACTCGACTCAGTGCAATGCACCCGGAAGGACGCTCTCGCTCGCCTTTCAAGGAGCGATTCCTAACAGCAGAAGCAGCAGAGGCACAAACTGCACGACGAGAGGGGACAACGTAGAACACGTCTCTGTCCTGGCACATTTGCGTGTGCGATACTTCCCTCCGGCTCTTCGGGCCTTGCGAAGCTCTGTGTACTGCGAGCGCTGCTACTCGCAGCTGAGAAGGACCGTGGAGCTAGCGGCGAATTCGGAGAGCTCTTCGCTGCACTGCGCCGCTCGCAAGCGGCTTCGTTCTTCGCCTTCTGCCGTCCGGCGAGAGCTGAACTCCAGCGGTCAGTTGCAGCTCTGCCCAACAGCGTGTTCTCGGTTCTGCGGGCAAGCACGCCCTCTTGCCTTGGCCGCGAGAGCAAAGTCCCGAGCGAGCACTCGACTCAGTGCAATGCACCCGGAAGGACGCTCTCGCTCGCCTTTCAAGGAGCGATTCCTAACAGCAGAAGCAGCAGAGGCACAAACTGCACGACGAGAGGGGACAACGTAGAACACGTCTCTGTCCTGGCACATTTGCGTGTGCGATACTTCCCTCCGGCTCTTCGGGCCTTGCGAAGCTCTGTGTACTGCGAGCGCTGCTACTCGCAGCTGAGAAGGACCGTGGAGCTAGCGGCGAATTCGGAGAGCTCTTCGCTGCACTGCGCCGCTCGCAAGCGGCTTCGTTCTTCGCCTTCTGCCGTCCGGCGAGAGCTGAACTCCAGCGGTCAGTTGCAGCTCTGCCCAACAGCGTGTTCTCGGTTCTGCGGGCAAGCACGCCCTCTTGCCTTGGCCCGAGAGCAAAGTCCCGAGCGAGCACTCGACTCAGTGCAATGCACCCGGAAGGACGCTCTCGCTCGCCTTTCAAGGAGCGATTCCTAACAGCAGAAGCAGCAGAGGCACAAACTGCACGACGAGAGGGGACAACGTAGAACACGTCTCTGTCCTGGCACATTTGCGTGTGCGATACTTCCCTCCGGCTCTTCGGGCCTTGCGAAGCTCTGTGTACTGCGAGCGCTGCTACTCGCAGCTGAGAAGGACCGTGGAGCTAGCGGCGAATTCGGAGAGCTCTTCGCTGCACTGCGCCGCTCGCAAGCGGCTTCGTTCTTCGCCTTCTGCCGTCCGGCGAGAGCTGAACTCCAGCGGTCAGTTGCAGCTCTGCCCAACAGCGTGTTCTCGGTTCTGCGGGCAAGCACGCCCTCTTGCCTTGGCCGCGAGAGCAAAGTCCCGAGCGAGCACTCGACTCAGTGCAATGCACCCGGAAGGACGCTCTCGCTCGCCTTTCAAGGAGCGATTCCTAACAGCAGAAGCAGCAGAGGCACAAACTGCACGACGAGAGGGGACAACGTAGAACACGTCTCTGTCCTGGCACATTTGCGTGTGCGATACTTCCCTCCGGCTCTTCGGGCCTTGCGAAGCTCTGTGTACTGCGAGCGCTGCTACTCGCAGCTGAGAAGGACCGTGGAGCTAGCGGCGAATTCGGAGAGCTCTTCGCTGCACTGCGCCGCTCGCAAGCGGCTTCGTTCTTCGCCTTCTGCCGTCCGGCGAGAGCTGAACTCCAGCGGTCAGTTGCAGCTCTGCCCAACAGCGTGTTCTCGGTTCTGCGGGCAAGCACGCCCTCTTGCCTTGGCCGCGAGAGCAAAGTCCCGAGCGAGCACTCGACTCAGTGCAATGCACCCGGAAGGACGCTCTCGCTCGCCTTTCAAGGAGCGATTCCTAACAGCAGAAGCAGCAGAGGCACAAACTGCACGACGAGAGGGGACAACGTAGAACACGTCTCTGTCCTGGCACATTTGCGTGTGCGATACTTCCCTCCGGCTCTTCGGGCCTTGCGAAGCTCTGTGTACTGCGAGCGCTGCTACTCGCAGCTGAGAAGGACCGTGGAGCTAGCGGCGAATTCGGAGAGCTCTTCGCTGCACTGCGCCGCTCGCAAGCGGCTTCGTTCTTCGCCTTCTGCCGTCCGGCGAGAGCTGAACTCCAGCGGTCAGTTGCAGCTCTGCCCAACAGCGTGTTCTCGGTTCTGCGGGCAAGCACGCCCTCTTGCCTTGGCCGCGAGAGCAAAGTCCCGAGCGAGCACTCGACTCAGTGCAATGCACCCGGAAGGACGCTCTCGCTCGCCTTTCAAGGAGCGATTCCTAACAGCAGAAGCAGCAGAGGCACAAACTGCACGACGAGAGGGGACAACGTAGAACACGTCTCTGTCCTGGCACATTTGCGTGTGCGATACTTCCCTCCGGCTCTTCGGGCCTTGCGAAGCTCTGTGTACTGCGAGCGCTGCTACTCGCAGCTGAGAAGGACCGTGGAGCTAGCGGCGAATTCGGAGAGCTCTTCGCTGCACTGCGCCGCTCGCAAGCGGCTTCGTTCTTCGCCTTCTGCCGTCCGGCGAGAGCTGAACTCCAGCGGTCAGTTGCAGCTCTGCCCAACAGCGTGTTCTCGGTTCTGCGGGCAAGCACGCCCTCTTGCCTTGGCCGCGAGAGCAAAGTCCCGAGCGAGCACTCGACTCAGTGCAATGCACCCGGAAGGACGCTCTCGCTCGCCTTTCAAGGAGCGATTCCTAACAGCAGAAGCAGCAGAGGCACAAACTGCACGACGAGAGGGGACAACGTAGAACACGTCTCTGTCCTGGCACATTTGCGTGTGCGATACTTCCCTCCGGCTCTTCGGGCCTTGCGAAGCTCTGTGTACTGCGAGCGCTGCTACTCGCAGCTGAGAAGGACCGTGGAGCTAGCGGCGAATTCGGAGAGCTCTTCGCTGCACTGCGCCGCTCGCAAGCGGCTTCGTTCTTCGCCTTCTGCCGTCCGGCGAGAGCTGAACTCCAGCGGTCAGTTGCAGCTCTGCCCAACAGCGTGTTCTCGGTTCTGCGGGCAAGCACGCCCTCTTGCCTTGGCCCCGAGAGCAAAGTCCCGAGCGAGCACTCGACTCAGTGCAATGCACCCGGAAGGACGCTCTCGCTCGCCTTTCAAGGAGCGATTCCTAACAGCAGAAGCAGCAGAGGCACAAACTGCACGACGAGAGGGGACAACGTAGAACACGTCTCTGTCCTGGCACATTTGCGTGTGCGATACTTCCCTCCGGCTCTTCGGGCCTTGCGAAGCTCTGTGTACTGCGAGCGCTGCTACTCGCAGCTGAGAAGGACCGTGGAGCTAGCGGCGAATTCGGAGAGCTCTTCGCTGCACTGCGCCGCTCGCAAGCGGCTTCGTTCTTCGCCTTCTGCCGTCCGGCGAGAGCTGAACTCCAGCGGTCAGTTGCAGCTCTGCCCAACAGCGTGTTCTCGGTTCTGCGGGCAAGCACGCCCTCTTGCCTTGGCCGCGAGAGCAAAGTCCCGAGCGAGCACTCGACTCAGTGCAATGCACCCGGAAGGACGCTCTCGCTCGCCTTTCAAGGAGCGATTCCTAACAGCAGAAGCAGCAGAGGCACAAACTGCACGACGAGAGGGGACAACGTAGAACACGTCTCTGTCCTGGCACATTTGCGTGTGCGATACTTCCTCCGGCTCTTCGGGCCTTGCGAAGCTCTGTGTACTGCGAGCGCTGCTACTCGCAGCTGAGAAGGACCGTGGAGCTAGCGGCGAATTCGGAGAGCTCTTCGCTGCACTGCGCCGCTCGCAAGCGGCTTCGTTCTTCGCCTTCTGCCGTCCGGCGAGAGCTGAACTCCAGCGGTCAGTTGCAGCTCTGCCCAACAGCGTGTTCTCGGTTCTGCGGGCAAGCACGCCCTCTTGCCTTGGCCGCGAGAGCAAAGTCCCGAGCGAGCACTCGACTCAGTGCAATGCACCCGGAAGGACGCTCTCGCTCGCCTTTCAAGGAGCGATTCCTAACAGCAGAAGCAGCAGAGGCACAAACTGCACGACGAGAGGGGACAACGTAGAACACGTCTCTGTCCTGGCACATTTGCGTGTGCGATACTTCCCTCCGGCTCTTCGGGCCTTGCGAAGCTCTGTGTACTGCGAGCGCTGCTACTCGCAGCTGAGAAGGACCGTGGAGCTAGCGGCGAATTCGGAGAGCTCTTCGCTGCACTGCGCCGCTCGCAAGCGGCTTCGTTCTTCGCCTTCTGCCGTCCGGCGAGAGCTGAACTCCAGCGGTCAGTTGCAGCTCTGCCCAACAGCGTGTTCTCGGTTCTGCGGGCAAGCACGCCCTCTTGCCTTGGCCCGAGAGCAAAGTCCCGAGCGAGCACTCGACTCAGTGCAATGCACCCGGAAGGACGCTCTCGCTCGCCTTTCAAGGAGCGATTCCTAACAGCAGAAGCAGCAGAGGCACAAACTGCACGACGAGAGGGGACAACGTAGAACACGTCTCTGTCCTGGCACATTTTCGTGTGCGATACTTCCCTCCGGCTCTTCGGGCCTTGCGAAGCTCTGTGTACTGCGAGCGCTGCTACTCGCAGCTGAGAAGGACCGTGGAGCTAGCGGCGAATTCGGAGAGCTCTTCGCTGCACTGCGCCGCTCGCAAGCGGCTTCGTTCTTCGCCTTCTGCCGTCCGGCGAGAGCTGAACTCCAGCGGTCAGTTGCAGCTCTGCCCAACAGCGTGTTCTCGGTTCTGCGGGCAAGCACGCCCTCTTGCCTTGGCCGCGAGAGCAAAGTCCCGAGCGAGCACTCGACTCAGTGCAATGCACCCGGAAGGACGCTCTCGCTCGCCTTTCAAGGAGCGATTCCTAACAGCAGAAGCAGCAGAGGCACAAACTGCACGACGAGAGGGGACAACGTAGAACACGTCTCTGTCCTGGCACATTTGCGTGTGCGATACTTCCCTCCGGCTCTTCGGGCCTTGCGAAGCTCTGTGTACTGCGAGCGCTGCTACTCGCAGCTGAGAAGGACCGTGGAGCTAGCGGCGAATTCGGAGAGCTCTTCGCTGCACTGCGCCGCTCGCAAGCGGCTTCGTTCTTCGCCTTCTGCCGTCCGGCGAGAGCTGAACTCCAGCGGTCAGTTGCAGCTCTGCCCAACAGCGTGTTCTCGGTTCTGCGGGCAAGCACGCCCTCTTGCCTTGGCCGCGAGAGCAAAGTCCCGAGCGAGCACTCGACTCAGTGCAATGCACCCGGAAGGACGCTCTCGCTCGCCTTTCAAGGAGCGATTCCTAACAGCAGAAGCAGCAGAGGCACAAACTGCACGACGAGAGGGGACAACGTAGAACACGTCTCTGTCCTGGCACATTTTCGTGTGCGATACTTCCCTCCGGGTCTTCGGGCCTTGCGAAGCTCTGTGTACTGCGAGCGCTGCTACTCGCAGCTGAGAAGGACCGTGGAGCTAGCGGCGAATTCGGAGAGCTCTTCGCTGCACTGCGCCGCTCGCAAGCGGCTTCGTTCTTCGCCTTCTGCCGTCCGGCGAGAGCTGAACTCCAGCGGTCAGTTGCAGCTCTGCCCAACAGCGTGTTCTCGGTTCTGCGGGCAAGCACGCCCTCTTGCCTTGGCCGCGAGAGCAAAGTCCCGAGCGAGCACTCGACTCAGTGCAATGCACCCGGAAGGACGCTCTCGCTCGCCTTTCAAGGAGCGATTCCTAACAGCAGAAGCAGCAGAGGCACAAACTGCACGACGAGAGGGGACAACGTAGAACACGTCTCTGTCCTGGCACATTTGCGTGTGCGATACTTCCCTCCGGCTCTTCGGGCCTTGCGAAGCTCTGTGTACTGCGAGCGCTGCTACTCGCAGCTGAGAAGGACCGTGGAGCTAGCGGCGAATTCGGAGAGCTCTTCGCTGCACTGCGCCGCTCGCAAGCGGCTTCGTTCTTCGCCTTCTGCCGTCCGGCGAGAGCTGAACTCCAGCGGTCAGTTGCAGCTCTGCCCAACAGCGTGTTCTCGGTTCTGCGGGCAAGCACGCCCTCTTGCCTTGGCCGCGAGAGCAAAGTCCCGAGCGAGCACTCGACTCAGTGCAATGCACCGGAAGGACGCTCTCGCTCGCCTTTCAAGGAGCGATTCCTAACAGCAGAAGCAGCAGAGGCACAAACTGCACGACGAGAAGGGGACAACGTAGAACACGTCTCTGTCCTGGCACATTTTCGTGTGCGATACTTCCCTCCGGCTCTTCGGGCCTTGCGAAGCTCTGTGTACTGCGAGCGCTGCTACTCGCAGCTGAGAAGGACCGTGGAGCTAGCGGCGAATTCGGAGAGCTCTTCGCTGCACTTCGCCGCTCGCAAGCGGCTTCGTTCTTCGCCTTCTGCCGTCCGGCGAGAGCTGAACTCCAGCGGTCAGTTGCAGCTCTGCCCAACAGCGTGTTCTCGGTTCTGCGGGCAAGCACGCCCTCTTGCCTTGGCCGCGAGAGCAAAGTCCCGAGCGAGCACTCGACTCAGTGCAATGCACCCGGAAGGACGCTCTCGCTCGCCTTTCAAGGAGCGATTCCTAACAGCAGAAGCAGCAGAGGCACAAACTGCACGACGAGAGGGGACAACGTAGAACACGTCTCTGTCCTGGCACATTTTCGTGTGCGATACTTCCCTCCGGCTCTTCGGGCCTTGCGAAGCTCTGTGTACTGCGAGCGCTGCTACTCGCAGCTGAGAAGGACCGTGGAGCTAGCGGCGAATTCGGAGAGCTCTTCGCTGCACTGCGCCGCTCGCAAGCGGCTTCGTTCTTCGCCTTCTGCCGTCCGGCGAGAGCTGAACTCCAGCGGTCAGTTGCAGCTCTGCCCAACAGCGTGTTCTCGGTTCTGCGGGCAAGCACGCCCTCTTGCCTTGGCCCCGAGAGCAAAGTCCCGAGCGAGCACTCGACTCAGCGCAATGCACCCGGAAGGACGCTCTCGCTCGCCTTTCAAGGAGCGATTCCTAACAGCAGAAGCAGCAGAGGCACAAACTGCACGACGAGAAGGGACAACGTAGAACACGTCTCTGTCCTGGCACATTTGCGTGTGCGATACTTCCCTCCGGCTCTTCGGGCCTTGCGAAGCTCTGTGTACTGCGAGCGCTGCTACTCGCAGCTGAGAAGGACCGTGGAGCTAGCGGCGAATTCGGAGAGCTCTTCGCTGCACTTCGCCGCTCGCAAGCGGCTTCGTTCTTCGCCTTCTGCCGTCCGGCGAGAGCTGAACTCCAGCGGTCAGTTGCAGCTCTGCCCAACAGCGTGTTCTCGGTTCTGCGGGCAAGCACGCCCTCTTGCCTTGGCCGCGAGAGCAAAGTCCCGAGCGAGCACTCGACTCAGCGCAATGCACCCGGAAGGACGCTCTCGCTCGCCTTTCAAGGAGCGATTCCTAACAGCAGAAGCAGCAGAGGCACAAACTGCACGACGAGAGGGGACAACGTAGAACACGTCTCTGTCCTGGCACATTTTCGTGTGCGATACTTCCCTCCGGCTCTTCGGGCCTTGCGAAGCTCTGTGTACTGCGAGCGCTGCTACTCGCAGCTGAGAAGGACCGTGGAGCTAGCGGCGAATTCGGAGAGCTCTTCGCTGCACTGCGCCGCTCGCAAGCGCCTTCGTTCTTCGCCTTCTGCCGTCCGGCGAGAGCTGAACTCCAGCGGTCAGTTGCAGCTCTGCCCAACAGCGTGTTCTCGGTTCTGCGGGCAAGCACGCCCTCTTGCCTTGGCCCCGAGAGCAAAGTCCCGAGCGAGCACTCGACTCAGTGCAATGCACCCGGAAGGACGCTCTCGCTCGCCTTTCAAGGAGCTATTCCTAACAGCAGAAGCAGCAGAGGCACAAACTGCACGACGAGAGGGGACAACGTAGAACACGTCTCTGTCCTGGCACATTTGCGTGTGCGATACTTCCTCCGGCTCTTCGGGCCTTGCGAAGCTCTGTGTACTGCGAGCGCTGCTACTCGCAGCTGAGAAGGACCGTGGAGCTAGCGGA
>NW_028276169.1:0-42851 GCF_052056855.1 Sturnus vulgaris
TGCGATTCCTAACAGCAGAAGCAGCAGAGGCACAAACTGCATGACGAGAAGGGACAACGTGGAACACGTCTCTGTCCTGGCACATTTTCGTGTGCCATGCTTCCCTCCGGGTCTTCGGGCCTTGCGAAGCCCCGTGTACGGCGAGCGCTGCTACTCGCAGCTGAGAAGGACCGTGGAGCTAGCGGCGAATTCGGAGAGCTCTTCGCTGCACTGCGCCGCTCGCAAGCGGCTTCGTTCTTCGCCTTCTGCCGTCCGGCGACAGCTGAACTCCGGCGGTCAGTTGCAGCTCTGCCCAACAGCGTGTTCTCAGTTCTGCGGGCAAGCACGCCCTCTTGCCTCGGCCCCGGGAGCAAAGTCCCGAGCGAGCACTCGACTCAGTGCAATGCACCCGGAAGGACGCTCTCGCTCGCCTTTCAAGGAGCGATTCCTAACAGCAGAAGCAGCAGAGGCACAAACTGCATGACGAGAAGGGACAACGTGGAACACGTCTCTGTCCTGGCACATTTTCGTGTGCCATGCTTCCCTCCGGGTCTTCGGGCCTTGCGAAGCCCCGTGTACGGCGAGCGCTGCTACTCGCAGCTGAGAAGGACCGTGGAGCTAGCGGCGAATTCGGAGAGCTCTTCGCTGCACTGCGCCGCTCGCAAGCGGCTTCGTTCTTCGCCTTCTGCCGTCCGGCGACAGCTGAACTCCGGCGGTCAGTTGCAGCTCTGCCCAACAGCGTGTTCTCAGTTCTGCGGGCAAGCACGCCCTCTTGCCTCGGCCCCGGGAGCAAAGTCCCGAGCGAGCACTCGACTCAGTGCAATGCACCCGGAAGGACGCTCTCGCTCGCCTTTCAAGGAGCGATTCCTAACAGCAGAAGCAGCAGAGGCACAAACTGCATGACGAGAAGGGACAACGTGGAACACGTCTCTGTCCTGGCACATTTTCGTGTGCCATGCTTCCCTCCGGGTCTTCGGGCCTTGCGAAGCCCGTGTACGGCGAGCGCTGCTACTCGCAGCTGAGAAGGACCGTGGAGCTAGCGGCGAATTCGGAGAGCTCTTCGCTGCACTGCGCCGCTCGCAAGCGGCTTCGTTCTTCGCCTTCTGCCGTCCGGCGACAGCTGAACTCCGGCGGTCAGTTGCAGCTCTGCCCAACAGCGTGTTCTCAGTTCTGCGGGCAAGCACGCCCTCTTGCCTCGGCCCCGGGAGCAAAGTCCCGAGCGAGCACTCGACTCAGTGCAATGCACCCGGAAGGACGCTCTCGCTCGCCTTTCAAGGAGCGATTCCTAACAGCAGAAGCAGCAGAGGCACAAACTGCATGACGAGAAGGGACAACGTGGAACACGTCTCTGTCCTGGCACATTTTCGTGTGCCATGCTTCCCTCCGGGTCTTCGGGCCTTGCGAAGCCCCGTGTACGGCGAGCGCTGCTACTCGCAGCTGAGAAGGACCGTGGAGCTAGCGGCGAATTCGGAGAGCTCTTCGCTGCACTGCGCCGCTCGCAAGCGGCTTCGTTCTTCGCCTTCTGCCGTCCGGCGACAGCTGAACTCCGGCGGTCAGTTGCAGCTCTGCCCAACAGCGTGTTCTCAGTTCTGCGGGCAAGCACGCCCTCTTGCCTCGGCCCCGGGAGCAAAGTCCCGAGCGAGCACTCGACTCAGTGCAATGCACCCGGAAGGACGCTCTCGCTCGCCTTTCAAGGAGCGATTCCTAACAGCAGAAGCAGCAGAGGCACAAACTGCATGACGAGAAGGGACAACGTGGAACACGTCTCTGTCCTGGCACATTTTCGTGTGCCATGCTTCCCTCCGGGTCTTCGGGCCTTGCGAAGCCCCGTGTACGGCGAGCGCTGCTACTCGCAGCTGAGAAGGACCGTGGAGCTAGCGGCGAATTCGGAGAGCTCTTCGCTGCACTGCGCCGCTCGCAAGCGGCTTCGTTCTTCGCCTTCTGCCGTCCGGCGAGAGCTGAACTCCGGCGGTCAGTTGCAGCTCTGCCCAACAGCGTGTTCTCAGTTCTGCGGGCAAGCACGCCCTCTTGCCTCGGCCCCGGGAGCAAAGTCCCGAGCGAGCACTCGACTCAGTGCAATGCACCCGGAAGGACGCTCTCGCTCGCCTTTCAAGGAGCGATTCCTAACAGCAGAAGCAGCAGAGGCACAAACTGCATGACGAGAAGGGACAACGTGGAACACGTCTCTGTCCTGGCACATTTTCGTGTGCCATGCTTCCCTCCGGGTCTTCGGGCCTTGCGAAGCCCCGTGTACGGCGAGCGCTGCTACTCGCAGCTGAGAAGGACCGTGGAGCTAGCGGCGAATTCGGAGAGCTCTTCGCTGCACTGCGCCGCTCGCAAGCGGCTTCGTTCTTCGCCTTCTGCCGTCCGGCGAGAGCTGAACTCCGGCGGTCAGTTGCAGCTCTGCCCAACAGCGTGTTCTCAGTTCTGCGGGCAAGCACGCCCTCTTGCCTCGGCCCCGGGAGCAAAGTCCCGAGCGAGCACTCGACTCAGTGCAATGCACCCGGAAGGACGCTCTCGCTCGCCTTTCAAGGAGCGATTCCTAACAGCAGAAGCAGCAGAGGCACAAACTGCATGACGAGAAGGGACAACGTGGAACACGTCTCTGTCCTGGCACATTTTCGTGTGCCATGCTTCCCTCCGGGTCTTCGGGCCTTGCGAAGCCCCGTGTACGGCGAGCGCTGCTACTCGCAGCTGAGAAGGACCGTGGAGCTAGCGGCGAATTCGGAGAGCTCTTCGCTGCACTGCGCCGCTCGCAAGCGGCTTCGTTCTTCGCCTTCTGCCGTCCGGCGAGAGCTGAACTCCGGCGGTCAGTTGCAGCTCTGCCCAACAGCGTGTTCTCAGTTCTGCGGGCAAGCACGCCCTCTTGCCTCGGCCCCGGGAGCAAAGTCCCGAGCGAGCACTCGACTCAGTGCAATGCACCCGGAAGGACGCTCTCGCTCGCCTTTCAAGGAGCGATTCCTAACAGCAGAAGCAGCAGAGGCACAAACTGCATGACGAGAAGGGACAACGTGGAACACGTCTCTGTCCTGGCACATTTTCGTGTGCCATGCTTCCCTCCGGGTCTTCGGGCCTTGCGAAGCCCCGTGTACGGCGAGCGCTGCTACTCGCAGCTGAGAAGGACCGTGGAGCTAGCGGCGAATTCGGAGAGCTCTTCGCTGCACTGCGCCGCTCGCAAGCGGCTTCGTTCTTCGCCTTCTGCCGTCCGGCGAGAGCTGAACTCCGGCGGTCAGTTGCAGCTCTGCCCAACAGCGTGTTCTCAGTTCTGCGGGCAAGCACGCCCTCTTGCCTCGGCCCCGGGAGCAAAGTCCCGAGCGAGCACTCGACTCAGTGCAATGCACCCGGAAGGACGCTCTCGCTCGCCTTTCAAGGAGCGATTCCTAACAGCAGAAGCAGCAGAGGCACAAACTGCATGACGAGAAGGGACAACGTGGAACACGTCTCTGTCCTGGCACATTTTCGTGTGCCATGCTTCCCTCCGGGTCTTCGGGCCTTGCGAAGCCCCGTGTACGGCGAGCGCTGCTACTCGCAGCTGAGAAGGACCGTGGAGCTAGCGGCGAATTCGGAGAGCTCTTCGCTGCACTGCGCCGCTCGCAAGCGGCTTCGTTCTTCGCCTTCTGCCGTCCGGCGAGAGCTGAACTCCGGCGGTCAGTTGCAGCTCTGCCCAACAGCGTGTTCTCAGTTCTGCGGGCAAGCACGCCCTCTTGCCTCGGCCCCGGGAGCAAAGTCCCGAGCGAGCACTCGACTCAGTGCAATGCACCCGGAAGGACGCTCTCGCTCGCCTTTCAAGGAGCGATTCCTAACAGCAGAAGCAGCAGAGGCACAAACTGCATGACGAGAAGGGACAACGTGGAACACGTCTCTGTCCTGGCACATTTTCGTGTGCCATGCTTCCCTCCGGGTCTTCGGGCCTTGCGAAGCCCCGTGTACGGCGAGCGCTGCTACTCGCAGCTGAGAAGGACCGTGGAGCTAGCGGCGAATTCGGAGAGCTCTTCGCTGCACTGCGCCGCTCGCAAGCGGCTTCGTTCTTCGCCTTCTGCCGTCCGGCGAGAGCTGAACTCCGGCGGTCAGTTGCAGCTCTGCCCAACAGCGTGTTCTCAGTTCTGCGGGCAAGCACGCCCTCTTGCCTCGGCCCCGGGAGCAAAGTCCCGAGCGAGCACTCGACTCAGTGCAATGCACCCGGAAGGACGCTCTCGCTCGCCTTTCAAGGAGCGATTCCTAACAGCAGAAGCAGCAGAGGCACAAACTGCATGACGAGAAGGGACAACGTGGAACACGTCTCTGTCCTGGCACATTTTCGTGTGCCATGCTTCCCTCCGGGTCTTCGGGCCTTGCGAAGCCCCGTGTACGGCGAGCGCTGCTACTCGCAGCTGAGAAGGACCGTGGAGCTAGCGGCGAATTCGGAGAGCTCTTCGCTGCACTGCGCCGCTCGCAAGCGGCTTCGTTCTTCGCCTTCTGCCGTCCGGCGAGAGCTGAACTCCGGCGGTCAGTTGCAGCTCTGCCCAACAGCGTGTTCTCAGTTCTGCGGGCAAGCACGCCCTCTTGCCTCGGCCCCGGGAGCAAAGTCCCGAGCGAGCACTCGACTCAGTGCAATGCACCCGGAAGGACGCTCTCGCTCGCCTTTCAAGGAGCGATTCCTAACAGCAGAAGCAGCAGAGGCACAAACTGCATGACGAGAAGGGACAACGTGGAACACGTCTCTGTCCTGGCACATTTTCGTGTGCCATGCTTCCCTCCGGGTCTTCGGGCCTTGCGAAGCCCCGTGTACGGCGAGCGCTGCTACTCGCAGCTGAGAAGGACCGTGGAGCTAGCGGCGAATTCGGAGAGCTCTTCGCTGCACTGCGCCGCTCGCAAGCGGCTTCGTTCTTCGCCTTCTGCCGTCCGGCGAGAGCTGAACTCCGGCGGTCAGTTGCAGCTCTGCCAACAGCGTGTTCTCAGTTCTGCGGGCAAGCACGCCCTCTTGCCTCGGCCCCGGGAGCAAAGTCCCGAGCGAGCACTCGACTCAGTGCAATGCACCCGGAAGGACGCTCTCGCTCGCCTTTCAAGGAGCGATTCCTAACAGCAGAAGCAGCAGAGGCACAAACTGCATGACGAGAAGGGACAACGTGGAACACGTCTCTGTCCTGGCACATTTTCTTGTGCCATGCTTCCCTCCGGGTCTTCGGGCCTTGCGAAGCCCCGTGTACGGCGAGCGCTGCTACTCGCAGCTGAGAAGGACCGTGGAGCTAGCGGCGAATTCGGAGAGCTCTTCGCTGCACTGCGCCGCTCGCAAGCGGCTTCGTTCTTCGCCTTCTGCCGTCCGGCGAGAGCTGAACTCCGGCGGTCAGTTGCAGCTCTGCCCAACAGCGTGTTCTCAGTTCTGCGGGCAAGCACGCCCTCTTGCCTCGGCCCCGGGAGCAAAGTCCCGAGCGAGCACTCGACTCAGTGCAATGCACCCGGAAGGACGCTCTCGCTCGCCTTTCAAGGAGCGATTCCTAACAGCAGAAGCAGCAGAGGCACAAACTGCATGACGAGAAGGGACAACGTGGAACACGTCTCTGTCCTGGCACATTTTCTTGTGCCATGCTTCCCTCCGGGTCTTCGGGCCTTGCGAAGCCCCGTGTACGGCGAGCGCTGCTACTCGCAGCTGAGAAGGACCGTGGAGCTAGCGGCGAATTCGGAGAGCTCTTCGCTGCACTGCGCCGCTCGCAAGCGGCTTCGTTCTTCGCCTTCTGCCGTCCGGCGAGAGCTGAACTCCGGCGGTCAGTTGCAGCTCTGCCCAACAGCGTGTTCTCAGTTCTGCGGGCAAGCACGCCCTCTTGCCTCGGCCCCGGGAGCAAAGTCCCGAGCGAGCACTCGACTCAGTGCAATGCACCCGGAAGGACGCTCTCGCTCGCCTTTCAAGGAGCGATTCCTAACAGCAGAAGCAGCAGAGGCACAAACTGCATGACGAGAAGGGACAACGTGGAACACGTCTCTGTCCTGGCACATTTTCGTGTGCCATGCTTCCCTCCGGGTCTTCGGGCCTTGCGAAGCCCCGTGTACGGCGAGCGCTGCTACTCGCAGCTGAGAAGGACCGTGGAGCTAGCGGCGAATTCGGAGAGCTCTTCGCTGCACTGCGCCGCTCGCAAGCGGCTTCGTTCTTCGCCTTCTGCCGTCCGGCGAGAGCTGAACTCCGGCGGTCAGTTGCAGCTCTGCCCAACAGCGTGTTCTCAGTTCTGCGGGCAAGCACGCCCTCTTGCCTCGGCCCCGGGAGCAAAGTCCCGAGCGAGCACTCGACTCAGTGCAATGCACCCGGAAGGACGCTCTCGCTCGCCTTTCAAGGAGCGATTCCTAACAGCAGAAGCAGCAGAGGCACAAACTGCATGACGAGAAGGGACAACGTGGAACACGTCTCTGTCCTGGCACATTTTCGTGTGCCATGCTTCCCTCCGGGTCTTCGGGCCTTGCGAAGCCCCGTGTACGGCGAGCGCTGCTACTCGCAGCTGAGAAGGACCGTGGAGCTAGCGGCGAATTCGGAGAGCTCTTCGCTGCACTGCGCCGCTCGCAAGCGGCTTCGTTCTTCGCCTTCTGCCGTCCGGCGAGAGCTGAACTCCGGCGGTCAGTTGCAGCTCTGCCCAACAGCGTGTTCTCAGTTCTGCGGGCAAGCACGCCCTCTTGCCTCGGCCCCGGGAGCAAAGTCCCGAGCGAGCACTCGACTCAGTGCAATGCACCCGGAAGGACGCTCTCGCTCGCCTTTCAAGGAGCGATTCCTAACAGCAGAAGCAGCAGAGGCACAAACTGCATGACGAGAAGGGACAACGTGGAACACGTCTCTGTCCTGGCACATTTTCGTGTGCCATGCTTCCCTCCGGGTCTTCGGGCCTTGCGAAGCCCCGTGTACGGCGAGCGCTGCTACTCGCAGCTGAGAAGGACCGTGGAGCTAGCGGCGAATTCGGAGAGCTCTTCGCTGCACTGCGCCGCTCGCAAGCGGCTTCGTTCTTCGCCTTCTGCCGTCCGGCGAGAGCTGAACTCCGGCGGTCAGTTGCAGCTCTGCCCAACAGCGTGTTCTCAGTTCTGCGGGCAAGCACGCCCTCTTGCCTCGGCCCCGGGAGCAAAGTCCCGAGCGAGCACTCGACTCAGTGCAATGCACCCGGAAGGACGCTCTCGCTCGCCTTTCAAGGAGCGATTCCTAACAGCAGAAGCAGCAGAGGCACAAACTGCATGACGAGAAGGGACAACGTGGAACACGTCTCTGTCCTGGCACATTTTCGTGTGCCATGCTTCCCTCCGGGTCTTCGGGCCTTGCGAAGCCCCGTGTACGGCGAGCGCTGCTACTCGCAGCTGAGAAGGACCGTGGAGCTAGCGGCGAATTCGGAGAGCTCTTCGCTGCACTGCGCCGCTCGCAAGCGGCTTCGTTCTTCGCCTTCTGCCGTCCGGCGAGAGCTGAACTCCGGCGGTCAGTTGCAGCTCTGCCCAACAGCGTGTTCTCAGTTCTGCGGGCAAGCACGCCCTCTTGCCTCGGCCCCGGGAGCAAAGTCCCGAGCGAGCACTCGACTCAGTGCAATGCACCCGGAAGGACGCTCTCGCTCGCCTTTCAAGGAGCGATTCCTAACAGCAGAAGCAGCAGAGGCACAAACTGCATGACGAGAAGGGACAACGTGGAACACGTCTCTGTCCTGGCACATTTTCGTGTGCCATGCTTCCCTCCGGGTCTTCGGGCCTTGCGAAGCCCCGTGTACGGCGAGCGCTGCTACTCGCAGCTGAGAAGGACCGTGGAGCTAGCGGCGAATTCGGAGAGCTCTTCGCTGCACTGCGCCGCTCGCAAGCGGCTTCGTTCTTCGCCTTCTGCCGTCCGGCGAGAGCTGAACTCCGGCGGTCAGTTGCAGCTCTGCCCAACAGCGTGTTCTCAGTTCTGCGGGCAAGCACGCCCTCTTGCCTCGGCCCCGGGAGCAAAGTCCCGAGCGAGCACTCGACTCAGTGCAATGCACCCGGAAGGACGCTCTCGCTCGCCTTTCAAGGAGCGATTCCTAACAGCAGAAGCAGCAGAGGCACAAACTGCATGACGAGAAGGGACAACGTGGAACACGTCTCTGTCCTGGCACATTTTCGTGTGCCATGCTTCCCTCCGGGTCTTCGGGCCTTGCGAAGCCCCGTGTACGGCGAGCGCTGCTACTCGCAGCTGAGAAGGACCGTGGAGCTAGCGGCGAATTCGGAGAGCTCTTCGCTGCACTGCGCCGCTCGCAAGCGGCTTCGTTCTTCGCCTTCTGCCGTCCGGCGACAGCTGAACTCCGGCGGTCAGTTGCAGCTCTGCCCAACAGCGTGTTCTCAGTTCTGCGGGCAAGCACGCCCTCTTGCCTCGGCCCCGGGAGCAAAGTCCCGAGCGAGCACTCGACTCAGTGCAATGCACCCGGAAGGACGCTCTCGCTCGCCTTTCAAGGAGCGATTCCTAACAGCAGAAGCAGCAGAGGCACAAACTGCATGACGAGAAGGGACAACGTGGAACACGTCTCTGTCCTGGCACATTTTCGTGTGCCATGCTTCCCTCCGGGTCTTCGGGCCTTGCGAAGCCCCGTGTACGGCGAGCGCTGCTACTCGCAGCTGAGAAGGACCGTGGAGCTAGCGGCGAATTCGGAGAGCTCTTCGCTGCACTGCGCCGCTCGCAAGCGGCTTCGTTCTTCGCCTTCTGCCGTCCGGCGACAGCTGAACTCCGGCGGTCAGTTGCAGCTCTGCCCAACAGCGTGTTCTCAGTTCTGCGGGCAAGCACGCCCTCTTGCCTCGGCCCCGGGAGCAAAGTCCCGAGCGAGCACTCGACTCAGTGCAATGCACCCGGAAGGACGCTCTCGCTCGCCTTTCAAGGAGCGATTCCTAACAGCAGAAGCAGCAGAGGCACAAACTGCATGACGAGAAGGGACAACGTGGAACACGTCTCTGTCCTGGCACATTTTCGTGTGCCATGCTTCCCTCCGGGTCTTCGGGGCCTTGCGAAGCCCCGTGTACGGCGAGCGCTGCTACTCGCAGCTGAGAAGGACCGTGGAGCTAGCGGCGAATTCGGAGAGCTCTTCGCTGCACTGCGCCGCTCGCAAGCGGCTTCGTTCTTCGCCTTCTGCCGTCCGGCGACAGCTGAACTCCGGCGGTCAGTTGCAGCTCTGCCCAACAGCGTGTTCTCAGTTCTGCGGGCAAGCACGCCCTCTTGCCTCGGCCCCGGGAGCAAAGTCCCGAGCGAGCACTCGACTCAGTGCAATGCACCCGGAAGGACGCTCTCGCTCGCCTTTCAAGGAGCGATTCCTAACAGCAGAAGCAGCAGAGGCACAAACTGCATGACGAGAAGGGACAACGTGGAACACGTCTCTGTCCTGGCACATTTTCGTGTGCCATGCTTCCCTCCGGGTCTTCGGGGCCTTGCGAAGCCCCGTGTACGGCGAGCGCTGCTACTCGCAGCTGAGAAGGACCGTGGAGCTAGCGGCGAATTCGGAGAGCTCTTCGCTGCACTGCGCCGCTCGCAAGCGGCTTCGTTCTTCGCCTTCTGCCGTCCGGCGACAGCTGAACTCCGGCGGTCAGTTGCAGCTCTGCCCAACAGCGTGTTCTCAGTTCTGCGGGCAAGCACGCCCTCTTGCCTCGGCCCCGGGAGCAAAGTCCCGAGCGAGCACTCGACTCAGTGCAATGCACCCGGAAGGACGCTCTCGCTCGCCTTTCAAGGAGCGATTCCTAACAGCAGAAGCAGCAGAGGCACAAACTGCATGACGAGAAGGGACAACGTGGAACACGTCTCTGTCCTGGCACATTTTCGTGTGCCATGCTTCCCTCCGGGTCTTCGGGGCCTTGCGAAGCCCCGTGTACGGCGAGCGCTGCTACTCGCAGCTGAGAAGGACCGTGGAGCTAGCGGCGAATTCGGAGAGCTCTTCGCTGCACTGCGCCGCTCGCAAGCGGCTTCGTTCTTCGCCTTCTGCCGTCCGGCGACAGCTGAACTCCGGCGGTCAGTTGCAGCTCTGCCCAACAGCGTGTTCTCAGTTCTGCGGGCAAGCACGCCCTCTTGCCTCGGCCCCGGGAGCAAAGTCCCGAGCGAGCACTCGACTCAGTGCAATGCACCCGGTAGGACGCTCTCGCTCGCCTTTCAAGGAGCGATTCCTAACAGCAGAAGCAGCAGAGGCACAAACTGCATGACGAGAAGGGACAACGTGGAACACGTCTCTGTCCTGGCACATTTTCGTGTGCCATGCTTCCCTCCGGGTCTTCGGGGCCTTGCGAAGCCCCGTGTACGGCGAGCGCTGCTACTCGCAGCTGAGAAGGACCGTGGAGCTAGCGGCGAATTCGGAGAGCTCTTCGCTGCACTGCGCCGCTCGCAAGCGGCTTCGTTCTTCGCCTTCTGCCGTCCGGCGACAGCTGAACTCCGGCGGTCAGTTGCAGCTCTGCCCAACAGCGTGTTCTCAGTTCTGCGGGCAAGCACGCCCTCTTGCCTCGGCCCCGGGAGCAAAGTCCCGAGCGAGCACTCGACTCAGTGCAATGCACCCGGAAGGACGCTCTCGCTCGCCTTTCAAGGAGCGATTCCTAACAGCAGAAGCAGCAGAGGCACAAACTGCATGACGAGAAGGGACAACGTGGAACACGTCTCTGTCCTGGCACATTTTCGTGTGCCATGCTTCCCTCCGGGTCTTCGGGGCCTTGCGAAGCCCCGTGTACGGCGAGCGCTGCTACTCGCAGCTGAGAAGGACCGTGGAGCTAGCGGCGAATTCGGAGAGCTCTTCGCTGCACTGCGCCGCTCGCAAGCGGCTTCGTTCTTCGCCTTCTGCCGTCCGGCGACAGCTGAACTCCGGCGGTCAGTTGCAGCTCTGCCCAACAGCGTGTTCTCAGTTCTGCGGGCAAGCACGCCCTCTTGCCTCGGCCCCGGGAGCAAAGTCCCGAGCGAGCACTCGACTCAGTGCAATGCACCCGGAAGGACGCTCTCGCTCGCCTTTCAAGGAGCGATTCCTAACAGCAGAAGCAGCAGAGGCACAAACTGCATGACGAGAAGGGACAACGTGGAACACGTCTCTGTCCTGGCACATTTTCGTGTGCCATGCTTCCCTCCGGGTCTTCGGGGCCTTGCGAAGCCCCGTGTACGGCGAGCGCTGCTACTCGCAGCTGAGAAGGACCGTGGAGCTAGCGGCGAATTCGGAGAGCTCTTCGCTGCACTGCGCCGCTCGCAAGCGGCTTCGTTCTTCGCCTTCTGCCGTCCGGCGACAGCTGAACTCCGGCGGTCAGTTGCAGCTCTGCCCAACAGCGTGTTCTCAGTTCTGCGGGCAAGCACGCCCTCTTGCCTCGGCCCCGGGAGCAAAGTCCCGAGCGAGCACTCGACTCAGTGCAATGCACCCGGAAGGACGCTCTCGCTCGCCTTTCAAGGAGCGATTCCTAACAGCAGAAGCAGCAGAGGCACAAACTGCATGACGAGAAGGGACAACGTGGAACACGTCTCTGTCCTGGCACATTTTCGTGTGCCATGCTTCCCTCCGGGTCTTCGGGGCCTTGCGAAGCCCCGTGTACGGCGAGCGCTGCTACTCGCAGCTGAGAAGGACCGTGGAGCTAGCGGCGAATTCGGAGAGCTCTTCGCTGCACTGCGCCGCTCGCAAGCGGCTTCGTTCTTCGCCTTCTGCCGTCCGGCGAGAGCTGAACTCCGGCGGTCAGTTGCAGCTCTGCCCAACAGCGTGTTCTCAGTTCTGCGGGCAAGCACGCCCTCTTGCCTCGGCCCCGGGAGCAAAGTCCCGAGCGAGCACTCGACTCAGTGCAATGCACCCGGAAGGACGCTCTCGCTCGCCTTTCAAGGAGCGATTCCTAACAGCAGAAGCAGCAGAGGCACAAACTGCATGACGAGAAGGGACAACGTGGAACACGTCTCTGTCCTGGCACATTTTCGTGTGCCATGCTTCCCTCCGGGTCTTCGGGGCCTTGCGAAGCCCCGTGTACGGCGAGCGCTGCTACTCGCAGCTGAGAAGGACCGTGGAGCTAGCGGCGAATTCGGAGAGCTCTTCGCTGCACTGCGCCGCTCGCAAGCGGCTTCGTTCTTCGCCTTCTGCCGTCCGGCGAGAGCTGAACTCCGGCGGTCAGTTGCAGCTCTGCCCAACAGCGTGTTCTCAGTTCTGCGGGCAAGCACGCCCTCTTGCCTCGGCCCCGGGAGCAAAGTCCCGAGCGAGCACTCGACTCAGTGCAATGCACCCGGAAGGACGCTCTCGCTCGCCTTTCAAGGAGCGATTCCTAACAGCAGAAGCAGCAGAGGCACAAACTGCATGACGAGAAGGGACAACGTGGAACACGTCTCTGTCCTGGCACATTTTCGTGTGCCATGCTTCCCTCCGGGTCTTCGGGGCCTTGCGAAGCCCCGTGTACGGCGAGCGCTGCTACTCGCAGCTGAGAAGGACCGTGGAGCTAGCGGCGAATTCGGAGAGCTCTTCGCTGCACTGCGCCGCTCGCAAGCGGCTTCGTTCTTCGCCTTCTGCCGTCCGGCGAGAGCTGAACTCCGGCGGTCAGTTGCAGCTCTGCCCAACAGCGTGTTCTCAGTTCTGCGGGCAAGCACGCCCTCTTGCCTCGGCCCCGGGAGCAAAGTCCCGAGCGAGCACTCGACTCAGTGCAATGCACCCGGAAGGACGCTCTCGCTCGCCTTTCAAGGAGCGATTCCTAACAGCAGAAGCAGCAGAGGCACAAACTGCATGACGAGAAGGGACAACGTGGAACACGTCTCTGTCCTGGCACATTTTCGTGTGCCATGCTTCCCTCCGGGTCTTCGGGGCCTTGCGAAGCCCCGTGTACGGCGAGCGCTGCTACTCGCAGCTGAGAAGGACCGTGGAGCTAGCGGCGAATTCGGAGAGCTCTTCGCTGCACTGCGCCGCTCGCAAGCGGCTTCGTTCTTCGCCTTCTGCCGTCCGGCGAGAGCTGAACTCCGGCGGTCAGTTGCAGCTCTGCCCAACAGCGTGTTCTCAGTTCTGCGGGCAAGCACGCCCTCTTGCCTCGGCCCCGGGAGCAAAGTCCCGAGCGAGCACTCGACTCAGTGCAATGCACCCGGAAGGACGCTCTCGCTCGCCTTTCAAGGAGCGATTCCTAACAGCAGAAGCAGCAGAGGCACAAACTGCATGACGAGAAGGGACAACGTGGAACACGTCTCTGTCCTGGCACATTTTCGTGTGCCATGCTTCCCTCCGGGTCTTCGGGGCCTTGCGAAGCCCCGTGTACGGCGAGCGCTGCTACTCGCAGCTGAGAAG
Organism: Sturnus vulgaris; assembly: GCF_052056855.1. Lineage (NCBI taxonomy): Eukaryota > Metazoa > Chordata > Aves > Passeriformes > Sturnidae > Sturnus > Sturnus vulgaris. The sequence continues at coordinate 13,167 of NW_028276169.1, forward strand.
GACCGTGGAGCTAGCGGCGAATTCGGAGAGCTCTTCGCTGCACTGCGCCGCTCGCAAGCGGCTTCGTTCTTCGCCTTCTGCCGTCCGGCGAGAGCTGAACTCCGGCGGTCAGTTGCAGCTCTGCCCAACAGCGTGTTCTCAGTTCTGCGGGCAAGCACGCCCTCTTGCCTCGGCCCCGGGAGCAAAGTCCCGAGCGAGCACTCGACTCAGTGCAATGCACCCGGAAGGACGCTCTCGCTCGCCTTTCAAGGAGCGATTCCTAACAGCAGAAGCAGCAGAGGCACAAACTGCATGACGAGAAGGGACAACGTGGAACACGTCTCTGTCCTGGCACATTTTCGTGTGCCATGCTTCCCTCCGGGTCTTCGGGGCCTTGCGAAGCCCCGTGTACGGCGAGCGCTGCTACTCGCAGCTGAGAAGGACCGTGGAGCTAGCGGCGAATTCGGAGAGCTCTTCGCTGCACTGCGCCGCTCGCAAGCGGCTTCGTTCTTCGCCTTCTGCCGTCCGGCGAGAGCTGAACTCCGGCGGTCAGTTGCAGCTCTGCCCAACAGCGTGTTCTCAGTTCTGCGGGCAAGCACGCCCTCTTGCCTCGGCCCCGGGAGCAAAGTCCCGAGCGAGCACTCGACTCAGTGCAATGCACCCGGAAGGACGCTCTCGCTCGCCTTTCAAGGAGCGATTCCTAACAGCAGAAGCAGCAGAGGCACAAACTGCATGACGAGAAGGGACAACGTGGAACACGTCTCTGTCCTGGCACATTTTCGTGTGCGATGCTTCCCTCCGGGTCTTCGGGCCTTGCGAAGCCCCGTGTACTGCGAGCGCTGCTACTCGCAGCTGAGAAGGACCGTGGAGCTAGCGGCGAATTCGGAGAGCTCTTCGCTGCACTGCGCCGCTCGCAAGCGGCTTCGTTCTTCGCCTTCTGCCGTCCGGCGAGAGCTGAACTCCGGCGGTCAGTTGCAGCTCTGCCCAACAGCGTGTTCTCAGTTCTGCGGGCAAGCACGCCCTCTTGCCTCGGCCCCGGGAGCAAAGTCCCGAGCGAGCACTCGACTCAGTGCAATGCACCCGGAAGGACGCTCTCGCTCGCCTTTCAAGGAGCGATTCCTAACAGCAGAAGCAGCAGAGGCACAAACTGCATGACGAGAAGGGACAACGTAGAACACGTCTCTGTCCTGGCACATTTTCGTGTGCGATGCTTCCCTCCGGGTCTTCGGGCCTTGCGAAGCTCCGTGTACTGCGAGCGCTGCTACTCGCAGCTGAGAAGGACCGTGGAGCTAGCGGCGAATTCGGAGAGCTCTTCGCTGCACTGCGCCGCTCGCAAGCGGCTTCGTTCTTCGCCTTCTGCCGTCCGGCGAGAGCTGAACTCCGGCGGTCAGTTGCAGCTCTGCCCAACAGCGTGTTCTCAGTTCTGCGGGCAAGCACGCCCTCTTGCCTCGGCCCCGGGAGCAAAGTCCCGAGCGAGCACTCGACTCAGTGCAATGCACCCGGAAGGACGCTCTCGCTCGCCTTTCAAGGAGCGATTCCTAACAGCAGAAGCAGCAGAGGCACAAACTGCATGACGAGAAGGGACAACGTGGAACACGTCTCTGTCCTGGCACATTTTCGTGTGCGATGCTTCCCTCCGGGTCTTCGGGCCTTGCGAAGCTCCGTGTACTGCGAGCGCTGCTACTCGCAGCTGAGAAGGACCGTGGAGCTAGCGGCGAATTCGGAGAGCTCTTCGCTGCACTGCGCCGCTCGCAAGCGGCTTCGTTCTTCGCCTTCTGCCGTCCGGCGAGAGCTGAACTCCGGCGGTCAGTTGCAGCTCTGCCCAACAGCGTGTTCTCAGTTCTGCGGGCAAGCACGCCCTCTTGCCTCGGCCCCGGGAGCAAAGTCCCGAGCGAGCACTCGACTCAGTGCAATGCACCCGGAAGGACGCTCTCGCTCGCCTTTCAAGGAGCGATTCCTAACAGCAGAAGCAGCAGAGGCACAAACTGCATGACGAGAAGGGACAACGTGGAACACGTCTCTGTCCTGGCACATTTTCGTGTGCCATGCTTCCCTCCGGGTCTTCGGGCCTTGCGAAGCTCCGTGTACTGCGAGCGCTGCTACTCGCAGCTGAGAAGGACCGTGGAGCTAGCGGCGAATTCGGAGAGCTCTTCGCTGCACTGCGCCGCTCGCAAGCGGCTTCGTTCTTCGCCTTCTGCCGTCCGGCGAGAGCTGAACTCCGGCGGTCAGTTGCAGCTCTGCCCAACAGCGTGTTCTCAGTTCTGCGGGCAAGCACGCCCTCTTGCCTCGGCCCCGGGAGCAAAGTCCCGAGCGAGCACTCGACTCAGTGCAATGCACCCGGAAGGACGCTCTCGCTCGCCTTTCAAGGAGCGATTCCTAACAGCAGAAGCAGCAGAGGCACAAACTGCATGACGAGAAGGGACAACGTGGAACACGTCTCTGTCCTGGCACATTTTCGTGTGCGATGCTTCCCTCCGGGTCTTCGGGCCTTGCGAAGCTCCGTGTACTGCGAGCGCTGCTACTCGCAGCTGAGAAGGACCGTGGAGCTAGCGGCGAATTCGGAGAGCTCTTCGCTGCACTGCGCCGCTCGCAAGCGGCTTCGTTCTTCGCCTTCTGCCGTCCGGCGAGAGCTGAACTCCGGCGGTCAGTTGCAGCTCTGCCCAACAGCGTGTTCTCAGTTCTGCGGGCAAGCACGCCCTCTTGCCTCGGCCCCGGGAGCAAAGTCCCGAGCGAGCACTCGACTCAGTGCAATGCACCCGGAAGGACGCTCTCGCTCGCCTTTCAAGGAGCGATTCCTAACAGCAGAAGCAGCAGAGGCACAAACTGCATGACGAGAAGGGACAACGTGGAACACGTCTCTGTCCTGGCACATTTTCGTGTGCGATGCTTCCCTCCGGGTCTTCGGGCCTTGCGAAGCTCCGTGTACTGCGAGCGCTGCTACTCGCAGCTGAGAAGGACCGTGGAGCTAGCGGCGAATTCGGAGAGCTCTTCGCTGCACTGCGCCGCTCGCAAGCGGCTTCGTTCTTCGCCTTCTGCCGTCCGGCGACAGCTGAACTCCGGCGGTCAGTTGCAGCTCTGCCCAACAGCGTGTTCTCAGTTCTGCGGGCAAGCACGCCCTCTTGCCTCGGCCCCGGGAGCAAAGTCCCGAGCGAGCACTCGACTCAGTGCAATGCACCCGGAAGGACGCTCTCGCTCGTCTTTCAAGGAGCGATTCCTAACAGCAGAAGCAGCAGAGGCACAAACTGCATGACGAGAAGGGACAACGTGGAACACGTCTCTGTCCTGGCACATTTTCGTGTGCGATGCTTCCCTCCGGGTCTTCGGGCCTTGCGAAGCTCCGTGTACTGCGAGCGCTGCTACTCGCAGCTGAGAAGGACCGTGGAGCTAGCGGCGAATTCGGAGAGCTCTTCGCTGCACTGCGCCGCTCGCAAGCGGCTTCGTTCTTCGCCTTCTGCCGTCCGGCGAGAGCTGAACTCCGGCGGTCAGTTGCAGCTCTGCCCAACAGCGTGTTCTCAGTTCTGCGGGCAAGCACGCCCTCTTGCCTCGGCCCCGGGAGCAAAGTCCCGAGCGAGCACTCGACTCAGTGCAATGCACCCGGAAGGACGCTCTCGCTCGCCTTTCAAGGAGCGATTCCTAACAGCAGAAGCAGCAGAGGCACAAACTGCATGACGAGAAGGGACAACGTGGAACACGTCTCTGTCCTGGCACATTTTCGTGTGCCATGCTTCCCTCCGGGTCTTCGGGCCTTGCGAAGCTCCGTGTACTGCGAGCGCTGCTACTCGCAGCTGAGAAGGACCGTGGAGCTAGCGGCGAATTCGGAGAGCTCTTCGCTGCACTGCGCCGCTCGCAAGCGGCTTCGTTCTTCGCCTTCTGCCGTCCGGCGAGAGCTGAACTCCGGCGGTCAGTTGCAGCTCTGCCCAACAGCGTGTTCTCAGTTCTGCGGGCAAGCACGCCCTCTTGCCTCGGCCCCGGGAGCAAAGTCCCGAGCGAGCACTCGACTCAGTGCAATGCACCCGGAAGGACGCTCTCGCTCGCCTTTCAAGGAGCGATTCCTAACAGCAGAAGCAGCAGAGGCACAAACTGCATGACGAGAAGGGACAACGTGGAACACGTCTCTGTCCTGGCACATTTTCGTGTGCCATGCTTCCCTCCGGGTCTTCGGGGCCTTGCGAAGCCCCGTGTACGGCGAGCGCTGCTACTCGCAGCTGAGAAGGACCGTGGAGCTAGCGGCGAATTCGGAGAGCTCTTCGCTGCACTGCGCCGCTCGCAAGCGGCTTCGTTCTTCGCCTTCTGCCGTCCGGCGAGAGCTGAACTCCGGCGGTCAGTTGCAGCTCTGCCCAACAGCGTGTTCTCAGTTCTGCGGGCAAGCACGCCCTCTTGCCTCGGCCCCGGGAGCAAAGTCCCGAGCGAGCACTCGACTCAGTGCAATGCACCCGGAAGGACGCTCTCGCTCGCCTTTCAAGGAGCGATTCCTAACAGCAGAAGCAGCAGAGGCACAAACTGCATGACGAGAAGGGACAACGTGGAACACGTCTCTGTCCTGGCACATTTTCGTGTGCCATGCTTCCCTCCGGGTCTTCGGGGCCTTGCGAAGCCCCGTGTACGGCGAGCGCTGCTACTCGCAGCTGAGAAGGACCGTGGAGCTAGCGGCGAATTCGGAGAGCTCTTCGCTGCACTGCGCCGCTCGCAAGCGGCTTCGTTCTTCGCCTTCTGCCGTCCGGCGAGAGCTGAACTCCGGCGGTCAGTTGCAGCTCTGCCCAACAGCGTGTTCTCAGTTCTGCGGGCAAGCACGCCCTCTTGCCTCGGCCCCGGGAGCAAAGTCCCGAGCGAGCACTCGACTCAGTGCAATGCACCCGGAAGGACGCTCTCGCTCGCCTTTCAAGGAGCGATTCCTAACAGCAGAAGCAGCAGAGGCACAAACTGCATGACGAGAAGGGACAACGTGGAACACGTCTCTGTCCTGGCACATTTTCGTGTGCCATGCTTCCCTCCGGGTCTTCGGGGCCTTGCGAAGCCCCGTGTACGGCGAGCGCTGCTACTCGCAGCTGAGAAGGACCGTGGAGCTAGCGGCGAATTCGGAGAGCTCTTCGCTGCACTGCGCCGCTCGCAAGCGGCTTCGTTCTTCGCCTTCTGCCGTCCGGCGAGAGCTGAACTCCGGCGGTCAGTTGCAGCTCTGCCCAACAGCGTGTTCTCAGTTCTGCGGGCAAGCACGCCCTCTTGCCTCGGCCCCGGGAGCAAAGTCCCGAGCGAGCACTCGACTCAGTGCAATGCACCCGGAAGGACGCTCTCGCTCGCCTTTCAAGGAGCGATTCCTAACAGCAGAAGCAGCAGAGGCACAAACTGCATGACGAGAAGGGACAACGTGGAACACGTCTCTGTCCTGGCACATTTTCGTGTGCGATACTTCCCTCCGGGTCTTCGGGGCCTTGCGAAGCCCCGTGTACGGCGAGCGCTGCTACTCGCAGCTGAGAAGGACCGTGGAGCTAGCGGCGAATTCGGAGAGCTCTTCGCTGCACTGCGCCGCTCGCAAGCGGCTTCGTTCTTCGCCTTCTGCCGTCCGGCGAGAGCTGAACTCCGGCGGTCAGTTGCAGCTCTGCCCAACAGCGTGTTCTCAGTTCTGCGGGCAAGCACGCCCTCTTGCCTCGGCCCCGGGAGCAAAGTCCCGAGCGAGCACTCGACTCAGTGCAATGCACCCGGAAGGACGCTCTCGCTCGCCTTTCAAGGAGCGATTCCTAACAGCAGAAGCAGCAGAGGCACAAACTGCATGACGAGAAGGGACAACGTGGAACACGTCTCTGTCCTGGCACATTTTCGTGTGCGATACTTCCCTCCGGGTCTTCGGGCCTTGCGAAGCCCCGTGTACGGCGAGCGCTGCTACTCGCAGCTGAGAAGGACCGTGGAGCTAGCGGCGAATTCGGAGAGCTCTTCGCTGCACTGCGCCGCTCGCAAGCGGCTTCGTTCTTCGCCTTCTGCCGTCCGGCGAGAGCTGAACTCCGGCGGTCAGTTGCAGCTCTGCCCAACAGCGTGTTCTCAGTTCTGCGGGCAAGCACGCCCTCTTGCCTCGGCCCCGGGAGCAAAGTCCCGAGCGAGCACTCGACTCAGTGCAATGCACCCGGAAGGACGCTCTCGCTCGCCTTTCAAGGAGCGATTCCTAACAGCAGAAGCAGCAGAGGCACAAACTGCATGACGAGAAGGGACAACGTGGAACACGTCTCTGTCCTGGCACATTTTCGTGTGCCATACTTCCCTCCGGGTCTTCGGGGCCTTGCGAAGCCCCGTGTACGGCGAGCGCTGCTACTCGCAGCTGAGAAGGACCGTGGAGCTAGCGGCGAATTCGGAGAGCTCTTCGCTGCACTGCGCCGCTCGCAAGCGGCTTCGTTCTTCGCCTTCTGCCGTCCGGCGAGAGCTGAACTCCGGCGGTCAGTTGCAGCTCTGCCCAACAGCGTGTTCTCAGTTCTGCGGGCAAGCACGCCCTCTTGCCTCGGCCCCGGGAGCAAAGTCCCGAGCGAGCACTCGACTCAGTGCAATGCACCCGGAAGGACGCTCTCGCTCGCCTTTCAAGGAGCGATTCCTAACAGCAGAAGCAGCAGAGGCACAAACTGCATGACGAGAAGGGACAACGTGGAACACGTCTCTGTCCTGGCACATTTTCGTGTGCGATACTTCCCTCCGGGTCTTCGGGCCTTGCGAAGCCCCGTGTACGGCGAGCGCTGCTACTCGCAGCTGAGAAGGACCGTGGAGCTAGCGGCGAATTCGGAGAGCTCTTCGCTGCACTGCGCCGCTCGCAAGCGGCTTCGTTCTTCGCCTTCTGCCGTCCGGCGAGAGCTGAACTCCGGCGGTCAGTTGCAGCTCTGCCCAACAGCGTGTTCTCAGTTCTGCGGGCAAGCACGCCCTCTTGCCTCGGCCCCGGGAGCAAAGTCCCGAGCGAGCACTCGACTCAGTGCAATGCACCCGGAAGGACGCTCTCGCTCGCCTTTCAAGGAGCGATTCCTAACAGCAGAAGCAGCAGAGGCACAAACTGCATGACGAGAAGGGACAACGTGGAACACGTCTCTGTCCTGGCACATTTTCGTGTGCCATGCTTCCCTCCGGGTCTTCGGGCCTTGCGAAGCCCCGTGTACGGCGAGCGCTGCTACTCGCAGCTGAGAAGGACCGTGGAGCTAGCGGCGAATTCGGAGAGCTCTTCGCTGCACTGCGCCGCTCGCAAGCGGCTTCGTTCTTCGCCTTCTGCCGTCCGGCGAGAGCTGAACTCCGGCGGTCAGTTGCAGCTCTGCCCAACAGCGTGTTCTCAGTTCTGCGGGCAAGCACGCCCTCTTGCCTCGGCCCCGGGAGCAAAGTCCCGAGCGAGCACTCGACTCAGTGCAATGCACCCGGAAGGACGCTCTCGCTCGCCTTTCAAGGAGCGATTCCTAACAGCAGAAGCAGCAGAGGCACAAACTGCATGACGAGAAGGGACAACGTGGAACACGTCTCTGTCCTGGCACATTTTCGTGTGCCATGCTTCCCTCCGGGTCTTCGGGCCTTGCGAAGCCCCGTGTACGGCGAGCGCTGCTACTCGCAGCTGAGAAGGACCGTGGAGCTAGCGGCGAATTCGGAGAGCTCTTCGCTGCACTGCGCCGCTCGCAAGCGGCTTCGTTCTTCGCCTTCTGCCGTCCGGCGAGAGCTGAACTCCGGCGGTCAGTTGCAGCTCTGCCCAACAGCGTGTTCTCAGTTCTGCGGGCAAGCACGCCCTCTTGCCTCGGCCCCGGGAGCAAAGTCCCGAGCGAGCACTCGACTCAGTGCAATGCACCCGGAAGGACGCTCTCGCTCGCCTTTCAAGGAGCGATTCCTAACAGCAGAAGCAGCAGAGGCACAAACTGCATGACGAGAAGGGACAACGTGGAACACGTCTCTGTCCTGGCACATTTTCGTGTGCGATACTTCCCTCCGGGTCTTCGGGCCTTGCGAAGCCCCGTGTACGGCGAGCGCTGCTACTCGCAGCTGAGAAGGACCGTGGAGCTAGCGGCGAATTCGGAGAGCTCTTCGCTGCACTGCGCCGCTCGCAAGCGGCTTCGTTCTTCGCCTTCTGCCGTCCGGCGAGAGCTGAACTCCGGCGGTCAGTTGCAGCTCTGCCCAACAGCGTGTTCTCAGTTCTGCGGGCAAGCACGCCCTCTTGCCTCGGCCCCGGGAGCAAAGTCCCGAGCGAGCACTCGACTCAGTGCAATGCACCCGGAAGGACGCTCTCGCTCGCCTTTCAAGGAGCGATTCCTAACAGCAGAAGCAGCAGAGGCACAAACTGCATGACGAGAAGGGACAACGTGGAACACGTCTCTGTCCTGGCACATTTTCGTGTGCCATACTTCCCTCCGGGTCTTCGGGGCCTTGCGAAGCCCCGTGTACGGCGAGCGCTGCTACTCGCAGCTGAGAAGGACCGTGGAGCTAGCGGCGAATTCGGAGAGCTCTTCGCTGCACTGCGCCGCTCGCAAGCGGCTTCGTTCTTCGCCTTCTGCCGTCCGGCGAGAGCTGAACTCCGGCGGTCAGTTGCAGCTCTGCCCAACAGCGTGTTCTCAGTTCTGCGGGCAAGCACGCCCTCTTGCCTCGGCCCCGGGAGCAAAGTCCCGAGCGAGCACTCGACTCAGTGCAATGCACCCGGAAGGACGCTCTCGCTCGCCTTTCAAGGAGCGATTCCTAACAGCAGAAGCAGCAGAGGCACAAACTGCATGACGAGAAGGGACAACGTGGAACACGTCTCTGTCCTGGCACATTTTCGTGTGCGATACTTCCCTCCGGGTCTTCGGGCCTTGCGAAGCCCCGTGTACGGCGAGCGCTGCTACTCGCAGCTGAGAAGGACCGTGGAGCTAGCGGCGAATTCGGAGAGCTCTTCGCTGCACTGCGCCGCTCGCAAGCGGCTTCGTTCTTCGCCTTCTGCCGTCCGGCGAGAGCTGAACTCCGGCGGTCAGTTGCAGCTCTGCCCAACAGCGTGTTCTCAGTTCTGCGGGCAAGCACGCCCTCTTGCCTCGGCCCCGGGAGCAAAGTCCCGAGCGAGCACTCGACTCAGTGCAATGCACCCGGAAGGACGCTCTCGCTCGCCTTTCAAGGAGCGATTCCTAACAGCAGAAGCAGCAGAGGCACAAACTGCATGACGAGAAGGGACAACGTGGAACACGTCTCTGTCCTGGCACATTTTCGTGTGCCATGCTTCCCTCCGGGTCTTCGGGCCTTGCGAAGCCCCGTGTACGGCGAGCGCTGCTACTCGCAGCTGAGAAGGACCGTGGAGCTAGCGGCGAATTCGGAGAGCTCTTCGCTGCACTGCGCCGCTCGCAAGCGGCTTCGTTCTTCGCCTTCTGCCGTCCGGCGAGAGCTGAACTCCGGCGGTCAGTTGCAGCTCTGCCCAACAGCGTGTTCTCAGTTCTGCGGGCAAGCACGCCCTCTTGCCTCGGCCCCGGGAGCAAAGTCCCGAGCGAGCACTCGACTCAGTGCAATGCACCCGGAAGGACGCTCTCGCTCGCCTTTCAAGGAGCGATTCCTAACAGCAGAAGCAGCAGAGGCACAAACTGCATGACGAGAAGGGACAACGTGGAACACGTCTCTGTCCTGGCACATTTTCGTGTGCCATGCTTCCCTCCGGGTCTTCGGGCCTTGCGAAGCCCCGTGTACGGCGAGCGCTGCTACTCGCAGCTGAGAAGGACCGTGGAGCTAGCGGCGAATTCGGAGAGCTCTTCGCTGCACTGCGCCGCTCGCAAGCGGCTTCGTTCTTCGCCTTCTGCCGTCCGGCGAGAGCTGAACTCCGGCGGTCAGTTGCAGCTCTGCCCAACAGCGTGTTCTCAGTTCTGCGGGCAAGCACGCCCTCTTGCCTCGGCCCCGGGAGCAAAGTCCCGAGCGAGCACTCGACTCAGTGCAATGCACCCGGAAGGACGCTCTCGCTCGCCTTTCAAGGAGCGATTCCTAACAGCAGAAGCAGCAGAGGCACAAACTGCATGACGAGAAGGGACAACGTGGAACACGTCTCTGTCCTGGCACATTTTCGTGTGCGATACTTCCCTCCGGGTCTTCGGGCCTTGCGAAGCCCCGTGTACGGCGAGCGCTGCTACTCGCAGCTGAGAAGGACCGTGGAGCTAGCGGCGAATTCGGAGAGCTCTTCGCTGCACTGCGCCGCTCGCAAGCGGCTTCGTTCTTCGCCTTCTGCCGTCCGGCGAGAGCTGAACTCCGGCGGTCAGTTGCAGCTCTGCCCAACAGCGTGTTCTCAGTTCTGCGGGCAAGCACGCCCTCTTGCCTCGGCCCCGGGAGCAAAGTCCCGAGCGAGCACTCGACTCAGTGCAATGCACCCGGAAGGACGCTCTCGCTCGCCTTTCAAGGAGCGATTCCTAACAGCAGAAGCAGCAGAGGCACAAACTGCATGACGAGAAGGGACAACGTGGAACACGTCTCTGTCCTGGCACATTTTCGTGTGCCATGCTTCCCTCCGGGTCTTCGGGCCTTGCGAAGCCCCGTGTACGGCGAGCGCTGCTACTCGCAGCTGAGAAGGACCGTGGAGCTAGCGGCGAATTCGGAGAGCTCTTCGCTGCACTGCGCCGCTCGCAAGCGGCTTCGTTCTTCGCCTTCTGCCGTCCGGCGAGAGCTGAACTCCGGCGGTCAGTTGCAGCTCTGCCCAACAGCGTGTTCTCAGTTCTGCGGGCAAGCACGCCCTCTTGCCTCGGCCCCGGGAGCAAAGTCCCGAGCGAGCACTCGACTCAGTGCAATGCACCCGGAAGGACGCTCTCGCTCGCCTTTCAAGGAGCGATTCCTAACAGCAGAAGCAGCAGAGGCACAAACTGCATGACGAGAAGGGACAACGTGGAACACGTCTCTGTCCTGGCACATTTTCGTGTGCCATGCTTCCCTCCGGGTCTTCGGGCCTTGCGAAGCCCCGTGTACGGCGAGCGCTGCTACTCGCAGCTGAGAAGGACCGTGGAGCTAGCGGCGAATTCGGAGAGCTCTTCGCTGCACTGCGCCGCTCGCAAGCGGCTTCGTTCTTCGCCTTCTGCCGTCCGGCGAGAGCTGAACTCCGGCGGTCAGTTGCAGCTCTGCCCAACAGCGTGTTCTCAGTTCTGCGGGCAAGCACGCCCTCTTGCCTCGGCCCCGGGAGCAAAGTCCCGAGCGAGCACTCGACTCAGTGCAATGCACCCGGAAGGACGCTCTCGCTCGCCTTTCAAGGAGCGATTCCTAACAGCAGAAGCAGCAGAGGCACAAACTGCATGACGAGAAGGGACAACGTGGAACACGTCTCTGTCCTGGCACATTTTCGTGTGCCATGCTTCCCTCCGGGTCTTCGGGCCTTGCGAAGCCCCGTGTACGGCGAGCGCTGCTACTCGCAGCTGAGAAGGACCGTGGAGCTAGCGGCGAATTCGGAGAGCTCTTCGCTGCACTGCGCCGCTCGCAAGCGGCTTCGTTCTTCGCCTTCTGCCGTCCGGCGAGAGCTGAACTCCGGCGGTCAGTTGCAGCTCTGCCCAACAGCGTGTTCTCAGTTCTGCGGGCAAGCACGCCCTCTTGCCTCGGCCCCGGGAGCAAAGTCCCGAGCGAGCACTCGACTCAGTGCAATGCACCCGGAAGGACGCTCTCGCTCGCCTTTCAAGGAGCGATTCCTAACAGCAGAAGCAGCAGAGGCACAAACTGCATGACGAGAAGGGACAACGTGGAACACGTCTCTGTCCTGGCACATTTTCGTGTGCCATGCTTCCCTCCGGGTCTTCGGGCCTTGCGAAGCCCCGTGTACGGCGAGCGCTGCTACTCGCAGCTGAGAAGGACCGTGGAGCTAGCGGCGAATTCGGAGAGCTCTTCGCTGCACTGCGCCGCTCGCAAGCGGCTTCGTTCTTCGCCTTCTGCCGTCCGGCGAGAGCTGAACTCCGGCGGTCAGTTGCAGCTCTGCCCAACAGCGTGTTCTCAGTTCTGCGGGCAAGCACGCCCTCTTGCCTCGGCCCCGGGAGCAAAGTCCCGAGCGAGCACTCGACTCAGTGCAATGCACCCGGAAGGACGCTCTCGCTCGCCTTTCAAGGAGCGATTCCTAACAGCAGAAGCAGCAGAGGCACAAACTGCATGACGAGAAGGGACAACGTGGAACACGTCTCTGTCCTGGCACATTTTCGTGTGCCATGCTTCCCTCCGGGTCTTCGGGCCTTGCGAAGCCCCGTGTACGGCCGAGCGCTGCTACTCGCAGCTGAGAAGGACCGTGGAGCTAGCGGCGAATTCGGAGAGCTCTTCGCTGCACTGCGCCGCTCGCAAGCGGCTTCGTTCTTCGCCTTCTGCCGTCCGGCGAGAGCTGAACTCCGGCGGTCAGTTGCAGCTCTGCCCAACAGCGTGTTCTCAGTTCTGCGGGCAAGCACGCCCTCTTGCCTCGGCCCCGGAGCAAAGTCCCGAGCGAGCACTCGACTCAGTGCAATGCACCCGGAAGGACGCTCTCGCTCGCCTTTCAAGGAGCGATTCCTAACAGCAGAAGCAGCAGAGGCACAAACTGCATGACGAGAAGGGACAACGTGGAACACGTCTCTGTCCTGGCACATTTTCGTGTGCCATGCTTCCCTCCGGGTCTTCGGGCCTTGCGAAGCCCCGTGTACGGCGAGCGCTGCTACTCGCAGCTGAGAAGGACCGTGGAGCTAGCGGCGAATTCGGAGAGCTCTTCGCTGCACTGCGCCGCTCGCAAGCGGCTTCGTTCTTCGCCTTCTGCCGTCCGGCGAGAGCTGAACTCCGGCGGTCAGTTGCAGCTCTGCCCAACAGCGTGTTCTCAGTTCTGCGGGCAAGCACGCCCTCTTGCCTCGGCCCCGGGAGCAAAGTCCCGAGCGAGCACTCGACTCAGTGCAATGCACCCGGAAGGACGCTCTCGCTCGCCTTTCAAGGAGCGATTCCTAACAGCAGAAGCAGCAGAGGCACAAACTGCATGACGAGAAGGGACAACGTGGAACACGTCTCTGTCCTGGCACATTTTCGTGTGCCATGCTTCCCTCCGGGTCTTCGGGCCTTGCGAAGCCCCGTGTACGGCGAGCGCTGCTACTCGCAGCTGAGAAGGACCGTGGAGCTAGCGGCGAATTCGGAGAGCTCTTCGCTGCACTGCGCCGCTCGCAAGCGGCTTCGTTCTTCGCCTTCTGCCGTCCGGCGAGAGCTGAACTCCGGCGGTCAGTTGCAGCTCTGCCCAACAGCGTGTTCTCAGTTCTGCGGGCAAGCACGCCCTCTTGCCTCGGCCCCGGGAGCAAAGTCCCGAGCGAGCACTCGACTCAGTGCAATGCACCCGGAAGGACGCTCTCGCTCGCCTTTCAAGGAGCGATTCCTAACAGCAGAAGCAGCAGAGGCACAAACTGCATGACGAGAAGGGACAACGTGGAACACGTCTCTGTCCTGGCACATTTTCGTGTGCCATGCTTCCCTCCGGGTCTTCGGGCCTTGCGAAGCCCCGTGTACGGCGAGCGCTGCTACTCGCAGCTGAGAAGGACCGTGGAGCTAGCGGCGAATTCGGAGAGCTCTTCGCTGCACTGCGCCGCTCGCAAGCGGCTTCGTTCTTCGCCTTCTGCCGTCCGGCGAGAGCTGAACTCCGGCGGTCAGTTGCAGCTCTGCCCAACAGCGTGTTCTCAGTTCTGCGGGCAAGCACGCCCTCTTGCCTCGGCCCCGGCAGCAAAGTCCCGAGCGAGCACTCGACTCAGTGCAATGCACCCGGAAGGACGCTCTCGCTCGCCTTTCAAGGAGCGATTCCTAACAGCAGAAGCAGCAGAGGCACAAACTGCATGACGAGAAGGGACAACGTGGAACACGTCTCTGTCCTGGCACATTTTCGTGTGCCATGCTTCCCTCCGGGTCTTCGGGCCTTGCGAAGCCCCGTGTACGGCGAGCGCTGCTACTCGCAGCTGAGAAGGACCGTGGAGCTAGCGGCGAATTCGGAGAGCTCTTCGCTGCACTGCGCCGCTCGCAAGCGGCTTCGTTCTTCGCCTTCTGCCGTCCGGCGAGAGCTGAACTCCGGCGGTCAGTTGCAGCTCTGCCCAACAGCGTGTTCTCAGTTCTGCGGGCAAGCACGCCCTCTTGCCTCGGCCCCGGGAGCAAAGTCCCGAGCGAGCACTCGACTCAGTGCAATGCACCCGGAAGGACGCTCTCGCTCGCCTTTCAAGGAGCGATTCCTAACAGCAGAAGCAGCAGAGGCACAAACTGCATGACGAGAAGGGACAACGTGGAACACGTCTCTGTCCTGGCACATTTTCGTGTGCCATGCTTCCCTCCGGGTCTTCGGGCCTTGCGAAGCCCCGTGTACGGCGAGCGCTGCTACTCGCAGCTGAGAAGGACCGTGGAGCTAGCGGCGAATTCGGAGAGCTCTTCGCTGCACTGCGCCGCTCGCAAGCGGCTTCGTTCTTCGCCTTCTGCCGTCCGGCGAGAGCTGAACTCCGGCGGTCAGTTGCAGCTCTGCCCAACAGCGTGTTCTCAGTTCTGCGGGCAAGCACGCCCTCTTGCCTCGGCCCCGGGAGCAAAGTCCCGAGCGAGCACTCGACTCAGTGCAATGCACCCGGAAGGACGCTCTCGCTCGCCTTTCAAGGAGCGATTCCTAACAGCAGAAGCAGCAGAGGCACAAACTGCATGACGAGAAGGGACAACGTGGAACACGTCTCTGTCCTGGCACATTTTCGTGTGCCATGCTTCCCTCCGGGTCTTCGGGCCTTGCGAAGCCCCGTGTACGGCGAGCGCTGCTACTCGCAGCTGAGAAGGACCGTGGAGCTAGCGGCGAATTCGGAGAGCTCTTCGCTGCACTGCGCCGCTCGCAAGCGGCTTCGTTCTTCGCCTTCTGCCGTCCGGCGAGAGCTGAACTCCGGCGGTCAGTTGCAGCTCTGCCCAACAGCGTGTTCTCAGTTCTGCGGGCAAGCACGCCCTCTTGCCTCGGCCCCGGGAGCAAAGTCCCGAGCAGGCACTCGACTCAGTGCAATGCACCCGGAAGGACGCTCTCGCTCGCCTTTCAAGGAGCGATTCCTAACAGCAGAAGCAGCAGAGGCACAAACTGCATGACGAGAAGGGACAACGTGGAACACGTCTCTGTCCTGGCACATTTTCGTGTGCCATGCTTCCCTCCGGGTCTTCGGGCCTTGCGAAGCCCCGTGTACGGCGAGCGCTGCTACTCGCAGCTGAGAAGGACCGTGGAGCTAGCGGCGAATTCGGAGAGCTCTTCGCTGCACTGCGCCGCTCGCAAGCGGCTTCGTTCTTCGCCTTCTGCCGTCCGGCGAGAGCTGAACTCCGGCGGTCAGTTGCAGCTCTGCCCAACAGCGTGTTCTCAGTTCTGCGGGCAAGCACGCCCTCTTGCCTCGGCCCCGGGAGCAAAGTCCCGAGCGAGCACTCGACTCAGTGCAATGCACCCGGAAGGACGCTCTCGCTCGCCTTTCAAGGAGCGATTCCTAACAGCAGAAGCAGCAGAGGCACAAACTGCATGACGAGAAGGGACAACGTGGAACACGTCTCTGTCCTGGCACATTTTCGTGTGCCATGCTTCCCTCCGGGTCTTCGGGCCTTGCGAAGCCCCGTGTACGGCGAGCGCTGCTACTCGCAGCTGAGAAGGACCGTGGAGCTAGCGGCGAATTCGGAGAGCTCTTCGCTGCACTGCGCCGCTCGCAAGCGGCTTCGTTCTTCGCCTTCTGCCGTCCGGCGAGAGCTGAACTCCGGCGGTCAGTTGCAGCTCTGCCCAACAGCGTGTTCTCAGTTCTGCGGGCAAGCACGCCCTCTTGCCTCGGCCCCGGGAGCAAAGTCCCGAGCGAGCACTCGACTCAGTGCAATGCACCCGGAAGGACGCTCTCGCTCGCCTTTCAAGGAGCGATTCCTAACAGCAGAAGCAGCAGAGGCACAAACTGCATGACGAGAAGGGACAACGTGGAACACGTCTCTGTCCTGGCACATTTTCGTGTGCCATGCTTCCCTCCGGGTCTTCGGGCCTTGCGAAGCCCCGTGTACGGCGAGCGCTGCTACTCGCAGCTGAGAAGGACCGTGGAGCTAGCGGCGAATTCGGAGAGCTCTTCGCTGCACTGCGCCGCTCGCAAGCGGCTTCGTTCTTCGCCTTCTGCCGTCCGGCGAGAGCTGAACTCCGGCGGTCAGTTGCAGCTCTGCCCAACAGCGTGTTCTCAGTTCTGCGGGCAAGCACGCCCTCTTGCCTCGGCCCCGGGAGCAAAGTCCCGAGCGAGCACTCGACTCAGTGCAATGCACCCGGAAGGACGCTCTCGCTCGCCTTTCAAGGAGCGATTCCTAACAGCAGAAGCAGCAGAGGCACAAACTGCATGACGAGAAGGGACAACGTGGAACACGTCTCTGTCCTGGCACATTTTCGTGTGCCATGCTTCCCTCCGGGTCTTCGGGCCTTGCGAAGCCCCGTGTACGGCGAGCGCTGCTACTCGCAGCTGAGAAGGACCGTGGAGCTAGCGGCGAATTCGGAGAGCTCTTCGCTGCACTGCGCCGCTCGCAAGCGGCTTCGTTCTTCGCCTTCTGCCGTCCGGCGAGAGCTGAACTCCGGCGGTCAGTTGCAGCTCTGCCCAACAGCGTGTTCTCAGTTCTGCGGGCAAGCACGCCCTCTTGCCTCGGCCCCGGGAGCAAAGTCCCGAGCGAGCACTCGACTCAGTGCAATGCACCCGGAAGGACGCTCTCGCTCGCCTTTCAAGGAGCGATTCCTAACAGCAGAAGCAGCAGAGGCACAAACTGCATGACGAGAAGGGACAACGTGGAACACGTCTCTGTCCTGGCACATTTTCGTGTGCCATGCTTCCCTCCGGGTCTTCGGGCCTTGCGAAGCCCCGTGTACGGCGAGCGCTGCTACTCGCAGCTGAGAAGGACCGTGGAGCTAGCGGCGAATTCGGAGAGCTCTTCGCTGCACTGCGCCGCTCGCAAGCGGCTTCGTTCTTCGCCTTCTGCCGTCCGGCGAGAGCTGAACTCCGGCGGTCAGTTGCAGCTCTGCCCAACAGCGTGTTCTCAGTTCTGCGGGCAAGCACGCCCTCTTGCCTCGGCCCCGGGAGCAAAGTCCCGAGCGAGCACTCGACTCAGTGCAATGCACCCGGAAGGACGCTCTCGCTCGCCTTTCAAGGAGCGATTCCTAACAGCAGAAGCAGCAGAGGCACAAACTGCATGACGAGAAGGGACAACGTGGAACACGTCTCTGTCCTGGCACATTTTCGTGTGCCATGCTTCCCTCCGGGTCTTCGGGCCTTGCGAAGCCCCGTGTACGGCGAGCGCTGCTACTCGCAGCTGAGAAGGACCGTGGAGCTAGCGGCGAATTCGGAGAGCTCTTCGCTGCACTGCGCCGCTCGCAAGCGGCTTCGTTCTTCGCCTTCTGCCGTCCGGCGAGAGCTGAACTCCGGCGGTCAGTTGCAGCTCTGCCCAACAGCGTGTTCTCAGTTCTGCGGGCAAGCACGCCCTCTTGCCTCGGCCCCGGGAGCAAAGTCCCGAGCGAGCACTCGACTCAGTGCAATGCACCCGGAAGGACGCTCTCGCTCGCCTTTCAAGGAGCGATTCCTAACAGCAGAAGCAGCAGAGGCACAAACTGCATGACGAGAAGGGACAACGTGGAACACGTCTCTGTCCTGGCACATTTTCGTGTGCCATGCTTCCCTCCGGGTCTTCGGGCCTTGCGAAGCCCCGTGTACGGCGAGCGCTGCTACTCGCAGCTGAGAAGGACCGTGGAGCTAGCGGCGAATTCGGAGAGCTCTTCGCTGCACTGCGCCGCTCGCAAGCGGCTTCGTTCTTCGCCTTCTGCCGTCCGGCGAGAGCTGAACTCCGGCGGTCAGTTGCAGCTCTGCCCAACAGCGTGTTCTCAGTTCTGCGGGCAAGCACGCCCTCTTGCCTCGGCCCCGGGAGCAAAGTCCCGAGCGAGCACTCGACTCAGTGCAATGCACCCGGAAGGACGCTCTCGCTCGCCTTTCAAGGAGCGATTCCTAACAGCAGAAGCAGCAGAGGCACAAACTGCATGACGAGAAGGGACAACGTGGAACACGTCTCTGTCCTGGCACATTTTCGTGTGCCATGCTTCCCTCCGGGTCTTCGGGCCTTGCGAAGCCCCGTGTACGGCGAGCGCTGCTACTCGCAGCTGAGAAGGACCGTGGAGCTAGCGGCGAATTCGGAGAGCTCTTCGCTGCACTGCGCCGCTCGCAAGCGGCTTCGTTCTTCGCCTTCTGCCGTCCGGCGAGAGCTGAACTCCGGCGGTCAGTTGCAGCTCTGCCCAACAGCGTGTTCTCAGTTCTGCGGGCAAGCACGCCCTCTTGCCTCGGCCCCGGGAGCAAAGTCCCGAGCGAGCACTCGACTCAGTGCAATGCACCCGGAAGGACGCTCTCGCTCGCCTTTCAAGGAGCGATTCCTAACAGCAGAAGCAGCAGAGGCACAAACTGCATGACGAGAAGGGACAACGTGGAACACGTCTCTGTCCTGGCACATTTTCGTGTGCCATGCTTCCCTCCGGGTCTTCGGGCCTTGCGAAGCCCCGTGTACGGCGAGCGCTGCTACTCGCAGCTGAGAAGGACCGTGGAGCTAGCGGCGAATTCGGAGAGCTCTTCGCTGCACTGCGCCGCTCGCAAGCGGCTTCGTTCTTCGCCTTCTGCCGTCCGGCGAGAGCTGAACTCCGGCGGTCAGTTGCAGCTCTGCCCAACAGCGTGTTCTCAGTTCTGCGGGCAAGCACGCCCTCTTGCCTCGGCCCCGGGAGCAAAGTCCCGAGCGAGCACTCGACTCAGTGCAATGCACCCGGAAGGACGCTCTCGCTCGCCTTTCAAGGAGCGATTCCTAACAGCAGAAGCAGCAGAGGCACAAACTGCATGACGAGAAGGGACAACGTGGAACACGTCTCTGTCCTGGCACATTTTCGTGTGCCATGCTTCCCTCCGGGTCTTCGGGCCTTGCGAAGCCCCGTGTACGGCGAGCGCTGCTACTCGCAGCTGAGAAGGACCGTGGAGCTAGCGGCGAATTCGGAGAGCTCTTCGCTGCACTGCGCCGCTCGCAAGCGGCTTCGTTCTTCGCCTTCTGCCGTCCGGCGAGAGCTGAACTCCGGCGGTCAGTTGCAGCTCTGCCCAACAGCGTGTTCTCAGTTCTGCGGGCAAGCACGCCCTCTTGCCTCGGCCCCGGGAGCAAAGTCCCGAGCGAGCACTCGACTCAGTGCAATGCACCCGGAAGGACGCTCTCGCTCGCCTTTCAAGGAGCGATTCCTAACAGCAGAAGCAGCAGAGGCACAAACTGCATGACGAGAAGGGACAACGTGGAACACGTCTCTGTCCTGGCACATTTTCGTGTGCCATGCTTCCCTCCGGGTCTTCGGGCCTTGCGAAGCCCCGTGTACGGCGAGCGCTGCTACTCGCAGCTGAGAAGGACCGTGGAGCTAGCGGCGAATTCGGAGAGCTCTTCGCTGCACTGCGCCGCTCGCAAGCGGCTTCGTTCTTCGCCTTCTGCCGTCCGGCGAGAGCTGAACTCCGGCGGTCAGTTGCAGCTCTGCCCAACAGCGTGTTCTCAGTTCTGCGGGCAAGCACGCCCTCTTGCCTCGGCCCCGGGAGCAAAGTCCCGAGCGAGCACTCGACTCAGTGCAATGCACCCGGAAGGACGCTCTCGCTCGCCTTTCAAGGAGCGATTCCTAACAGCAGAAGCAGCAGAGGCACAAACTGCATGACGAGAAGGGACAACGTGGAACACGTCTCTGTCCTGGCACATTTTCGTGTGCCATGCTTCCCTCCGGGTCTTCGGGCCTTGCGAAGCCCCGTGTACGGCGAGCGCTGCTACTCGCAGCTGAGAAGGACCGTGGAGCTAGCGGCGAATTCGGAGAGCTCTTCGCTGCACTGCGCCGCTCGCAAGCGGCTTCGTTCTTCGCCTTCTGCCGTCCGGCGAGAGCTGAACTCCGGCGGTCAGTTGCAGCTCTGCCCAACAGCGTGTTCTCAGTTCTGCGGGCAAGCACGCCCTCTTGCCTCGGCCCCGGGAGCAAAGTCCCGAGCGAGCACTCGACTCAGTGCAATGCACCCGGAAGGACGCTCTCGCTCGCCTTTCAAGGAGCGATTCCTAACAGCAGAAGCAGCAGAGGCACAAACTGCATGACGAGAAGGGACAACGTGGAACACGTCTCTGTCCTGGCACATTTTCGTGTGCCATGCTTCCCTCCGGGTCTTCGGGCCTTGCGAAGCCCCGTGTACGGCGAGCGCTGCTACTCGCAGCTGAGAAGGACCGTGGAGCTAGCGGCGAATTCGGAGAGCTCTTCGCTGCACTGCGCCGCTCGCAAGCGGCTTCGTTCTTCGCCTTCTGCCGTCCGGCGAGAGCTGAACTCCGGCGGTCAGTTGCAGCTCTGCCCAACAGCGTGTTCTCAGTTCTGCGGGCAAGCACGCCCTCTTGCCTCGGCCCCGGGAGCAAAGTCCCGAGCGAGCACTCGACTCAGTGCAATGCACCCGGAAGGACGCTCTCGCTCGCCTTTCAAGGAGCGATTCCTAACAGCAGAAGCAGCAGAGGCACAAACTGCATGACGAGAAGGGACAACGTGGAACACGTCTCTGTCCTGGCACATTTTCGTGTGCCATGCTTCCCTCCGGGTCTTCGGGCCTTGCGAAGCCCCGTGTACGGCGAGCGCTGCTACTCGCAGCTGAGAAGGACCGTGGAGCTAGCGGCGAATTCGGAGAGCTCTTCGCTGCACTGCGCCGCTCGCAAGCGGCTTCGTTCTTCGCCTTCTGCCGTCCGGCGAGAGCTGAACTCCGGCGGTCAGTTGCAGCTCTGCCCAACAGCGTGTTCTCAGTTCTGCGGGCAAGCACGCCCTCTTGCCTCGGCCCCGGGAGCAAAGTCCCGAGCGAGCACTCGACTCAGTGCAATGCACCCGGAAGGACGCTCTCGCTCGCCTTTCAAGGAGCGATTCCTAACAGCAGAAGCAGCAGAGGCACAAACTGCATGACGAGAAGGGACAACGTGGAACACGTCTCTGTCCTGGCACATTTTCGTGTGCCATGCTTCCCTCCGGGTCTTCGGGCCTTGCGAAGCCCCGTGTACGGCGAGCGCTGCTACTCGCAGCTGAGAAGGACCGTGGAGCTAGCGGCGAATTCGGAGAGCTCTTCGCTGCACTGCGCCGCTCGCAAGCGGCTTCGTTCTTCGCCTTCTGCCGTCCGGCGAGAGCTGAACTCCGGCGGTCAGTTGCAGCTCTGCCCAACAGCGTGTTCTCAGTTCTGCGGGCAAGCACGCCCTCTTGCCTCGGCCCCGGGAGCAAAGTCCCGAGCGAGCACTCGACTCAGTGCAATGCACCCGGAAGGACGCTCTCGCTCGCCTTTCAAGGAGCGATTCCTAACAGCAGAAGCAGCAGAGGCACAAACTGCATGACGAGAAGGGACAACGTGGAACACGTCTCTGTCCTGGCACATTTTCGTGTGCCATGCTTCCCTCCGGGTCTTCGGGCCTTGCGAAGCCCCGTGTACGGCGAGCGCTGCTACTCGCAGCTGAGAAGGACCGTGGAGCTAGCGGCGAATTCGGAGAGCTCTTCGCTGCACTGCGCCGCTCGCAAGCGGCTTCGTTCTTCGCCTTCTGCCGTCCGGCGAGAGCTGAACTCCGGCGGTCAGTTGCAGCTCTGCCCAACAGCGTGTTCTCAGTTCTGCGGGCAAGCACGCCCTCTTGCCTCGGCCCCGGGAGCAAAGTCCCGAGCGAGCACTCGACTCAGTGCAATGCACCCGGAAGGACGCTCTCGCTCGCCTTTCAAGGAGCGATTCCTAACAGCAGAAGCAGCAGAGGCACAAACTGCATGACGAGAAGGGACAACGTGGAACACGTCTCTGTCCTGGCACATTTTCGTGTGCCATGCTTCCCTCCGGGTCTTCGGGCCTTGCGAAGCCCCGTGTACGGCGAGCGCTGCTACTCGCAGCTGAGAAGGACCGTGGAGCTAGCGGCGAATTCGGAGAGCTCTTCGCTGCACTGCGCCGCTCGCAAGCGGCTTCGTTCTTCGCCTTCTGCCGTCCGGCGAGAGCTGAACTCCGGCGGTCAGTTGCAGCTCTGCCCAACAGCGTGTTCTCAGTTCTGCGGGCAAGCACGCCCTCTTGCCTCGGCCCCGGCAGCAAAGTCCCGAGCGAGCACTCGACTCAGTGCAATGCACCCGGAAGGACGCTCTCGCTCGCCTTTCAAGGAGCGATTCCTAACAGCAGAAGCAGCAGAGGCACAAACTGCATGACGAGAAGGGACAACGTGGAACACGTCTCTGTCCTGGCACATTTTCGTGTGCCATGCTTCCCTCCGGGTCTTCGGGCCTTGCGAAGCCCCGTGTACGGCGAGCGCTGCTACTCGCAGCTGAGAAGGACCGTGGAGCTAGCGGCGAATTCGGAGAGCTCTTCGCTGCACTGCGCCGCTCGCAAGCGGCTTCGTTCTTCGCCTTCTGCCGTCCGGCGAGAGCTGAACTCCGGCGGTCAGTTGCAGCTCTGCCCAACAGCGTGTTCTCAGTTCTGCGGGCAAGCACGCCCTCTTGCCTCGGCCCCGGCAGCAAAGTCCCGAGCGAGCACTCGACTCAGTGCAATGCACCCGGAAGGACGCTCTCGCTCGCCTTTCAAGGAGCGATTCCTAACAGCAGAAGCAGCAGAGGCACAAACTGCATGACGAGAAGGGACAACGTGGAACACGTCTCTGTCCTGGCACATTTTCGTGTGCCATGCTTCCCTCCGGGTCTTCGGGCCTTGCGAAGCCCCGTGTACGGCGAGCGCTGCTACTCGCAGCTGAGAAGGACCGTGGAGCTAGCGGCGAATTCGGAGAGCTCTTCGCTGCACTGCGCCGCTCGCAAGCGGCTTCGTTCTTCGCCTTCTGCCGTCCGGCGAGAGCTGAACTCCGGCGGTCAGTTGCAGCTCTGCCCAACAGCGTGTTCTCAGTTCTGCGGGCAAGCACGCCCTCTTGCCTCGGCCCCGGCAGCAAAGTCCCGAGCGAGCACTCGACTCAGTGCAATGCACCCGGAAGGACGCTCTCGCTCGCCTTTCAAGGAGCGATTCCTAACAGCAGAAGCAGCAGAGGCACAAACTGCATGACGAGAAGGGACAACGTGGAACACGTCTCTGTCCTGGCACATTTTCGTGTGCCATGCTTCCCTCCGGGTCTTCGGGCCTTGCGAAGCCCCGTGTACGGCGAGCGCTGCTACTCGCAGCTGAGAAGGACCGTGGAGCTAGCGGCGAATTCGGAGAGCTCTTCGCTGCACTGCGCCGCTCGCAAGCGGCTTCGTTCTTCGCCTTCTGCCGTCCGGCGAGAGCTGAACTCCGGCGGTCAGTTGCAGCTCTGCCCAACAGCGTGTTCTCAGTTCTGCGGGCAAGCACGCCCTCTTGCCTCGGCCCCGGCAGCAAAGTCCCGAGCGAGCACTCGACTCAGTGCAATGCACCCGGAAGGACGCTCTCGCTCGCCTTTCAAGGAGCGATTCCTAACAGCAGAAGCAGCAGAGGCACAAACTGCATGACGAGAAGGGACAACGTGGAACACGTCTCTGTCCTGGCACATTTTCGTGTGCCATGCTTCCCTCCGGGTCTTCGGGCCTTGCGAAGCCCCGTGTACGGCGAGCGCTGCTACTCGCAGCTGAGAAGGACCGTGGAGCTAGCGGCGAATTCGGAGAGCTCTTCGCTGCACTGCGCCGCTCGCAAGCGGCTTCGTTCTTCGCCTTCTGCCGTCCGGCGAGAGCTGAACTCCGGCGGTCAGTTGCAGCTCTGCCCAACAGCGTGTTCTCAGTTCTGCGGGCAAGCACGCCCTCTTGCCTCGGCCCCGGCAGCAAAGTCCCGAGCGAGCACTCGACTCAGTGCAATGCACCCGGAAGGACGCTCTCGCTCGCCTTTCAAGGAGCGATTCCTAACAGCAGAAGCAGCAGAGGCACAAACTGCATGACGAGAAGGGACAACGTGGAACACGTCTCTGTCCTGGCACATTTTCGTGTGCCATGCTTCCCTCCGGGTCTTCGGGCCTTGCGAAGCCCCGTGTACGGCGAGCGCTGCTACTCGCAGCTGAGAAGGACCGTGGAGCTAGCGGCGAATTCGGAGAGCTCTTCGCTGCACTGCGCCGCTCGCAAGCGGCTTCGTTCTTCGCCTTCTGCCGTCCGGCGAGAGCTGAACTCCGGCGGTCAGTTGCAGCTCTGCCCAACAGCGTGTTCTCAGTTCTGCGGGCAAGCACGCCCTCTTGCCTCGGCCCCGGCAGCAAAGTCCCGAGCGAGCACTCGACTCAGTGCAATGCACCCGGAAGGACGCTCTCGCTCGCCTTTCAAGGAGCGATTCCTAACAGCAGAAGCAGCAGAGGCACAAACTGCATGACGAGAAGGGACAACGTGGAACACGTCTCTGTCCTGGCACATTTTCGTGTGCCATGCTTCCCTCCGGGTCTTCGGGCCTTGCGAAGCCCCGTGTACGGCGAGCGCTGCTACTCGCAGCTGAGAAGGACCGTGGAGCTAGCGGCGAATTCGGAGAGCTCTTCGCTGCACTGCGCCGCTCGCAAGCGGCTTCGTTCTTCGCCTTCTGCCGTCCGGCGAGAGCTGAACTCCGGCGGTCAGTTGCAGCTCTGCCCAACAGCGTGTTCTCAGTTCTGCGGGCAAGCACGCCCTCTTGCCTCGGCCCCGGCAGCAAAGTCCCGAGCGAGCACTCGACTCAGTGCAATGCACCCGGAAGGACGCTCTCGCTCGCCTTTCAAGGAGCGATTCCTAACAGCAGAAGCAGCAGAGGCACAAACTGCATGACGAGAAGGGACAACGTGGAACACGTCTCTGTCCTGGCACATTTTCGTGTGCCATGCTTCCCTCCGGGTCTTCGGGCCTTGCGAAGCCCCGTGTACGGCGAGCGCTGCTACTCGCAGCTGAGAAGGACCGTGGAGCTAGCGGCGAATTCGGAGAGCTCTTCGCTGCACTGCGCCGCTCGCAAGCGGCTTCGTTCTTCGCCTTCTGCCGTCCGGCGAGAGCTGAACTCCGGCGGTCAGTTGCAGCTCTGCCCAACAGCGTGTTCTCAGTTCTGCGGGCAAGCACGCCCTCTTGCCTCGGCCCCGGCAGCAAAGTCCCGAGCGAGCACTCGACTCAGTGCAATGCACCCGGAAGGACGCTCTCGCTCGCCTTTCAAGGAGCGATTCCTAACAGCAGAAGCAGCAGAGGCACAAACTGCATGACGAGAAGGGACAACGTGGAACACGTCTCTGTCCTGGCACATTTTCGTGTGCCATGCTTCCCTCCGGGTCTTCGGGCCTTGCGAAGCCCCGTGTACGGCGAGCGCTGCTACTCGCAGCTGAGAAGGACCGTGGAGCTAGCGGCGAATTCGGAGAGCTCTTCGCTGCACTGCGCCGCTCGCAAGCGGCTTCGTTCTTCGCCTTCTGCCGTCCGGCGAGAGCTGAACTCCGGCGGTCAGTTGCAGCTCTGCCCAACAGCGTGTTCTCAGTTCTGCGGGCAAGCACGCCCTCTTGCCTCGGCCCCGGCAGCAAAGTCCCGAGCGAGCACTCGACTCAGTGCAATGCACCCGGAAGGACGCTCTCGCTCGCCTTTCAAGGAGCGATTCCTAACAGCAGAAGCAGCAGAGGCACAAACTGCATGACGAGAAGGGACAACGTGGAACACGTCTCTGTCCTGGCACATTTTCGTGTGCCATGCTTCCCTCCGGGTCTTCGGGCCTTGCGAAGCCCCGTGTACGGCGAGCGCTGCTACTCGCAGCTGAGAAGGACCGTGGAGCTAGCGGCGAATTCGGAGAGCTCTTCGCTGCACTGCGCCGCTCGCAAGCGGCTTCGTTCTTCGCCTTCTGCCGTCCGGCGAGAGCTGAACTCCGGCGGTCAGTTGCAGCTCTGCCCAACAGCGTGTTCTCAGTTCTGCGGGCAAGCACGCCCTCTTGCCTCGGCCCCGGCAGCAAAGTCCCGAGCGAGCACTCGACTCAGTGCAATGCACCCGGAAGGACGCTCTCGCTCGCCTTTCAAGGAGCGATTCCTAACAGCAGAAGCAGCAGAGGCACAAACTGCATGACGAGAAGGGACAACGTGGAACACGTCTCTGTCCTGGCACATTTTCGTGTGCCATGCTTCCCTCCGGGTCTTCGGGCCTTGCGAAGCCCCGTGTACGGCGAGCGCTGCTACTCGCAGCTGAGAAGGACCGTGGAGCTAGCGGCGAATTCGGAGAGCTCTTCGCTGCACTGCGCCGCTCGCAAGCGGCTTCGTTCTTCGCCTTCTGCCGTCCGGCGAGAGCTGAACTCCGGCGGTCAGTTGCAGCTCTGCCCAACAGCGTGTTCTCAGTTCTGCGGGCAAGCACGCCCTCTTGCCTCGGCCCCGGCAGCAAAGTCCCGAGCGAGCACTCGACTCAGTGCAATGCACCCGGAAGGACGCTCTCGCTCGCCTTTCAAGGAGCGATTCCTAACAGCAGAAGCAGCAGAGGCACAAACTGCATGACGAGAAGGGACAACGTGGAACACGTCTCTGTCCTGGCACATTTTCGTGTGCCATGCTTCCCTCCGGGTCTTCGGGCCTTGCGAAGCCCCGTGTACGGCGAGCGCTGCTACTCGCAGCTGAGAAGGACCGTGGAGCTAGCGGCGAATTCGGAGAGCTCTTCGCTGCACTGCGCCGCTCGCAAGCGGCTTCGTTCTTCGCCTTCTGCCGTCCGGCGAGAGCTGAACTCCGGCGGTCAGTTGCAGCTCTGCCCAACAGCGTGTTCTCAGTTCTGCGGGCAAGCACGCCCTCTTGCCTCGGCCCCGGCAGCAAAGTCCCGAGCGAGCACTCGACTCAGTGCAATGCACCCGGAAGGACGCTCTCGCTCGCCTTTCAAGGAGCGATTCCTAACAGCAGAAGCAGCAGAGGCACAAACTGCATGACGAGAAGGGACAACGTGGAACACGTCTCTGTCCTGGCACATTTTCGTGTGCCATGCTTCCCTCCGGGTCTTCGGGCCTTGCGAAGCCCCGTGTACGGCGAGCGCTGCTACTCGCAGCTGAGAAGGACCGTGGAGCTAGCGGCGAATTCGGAGAGCTCTTCGCTGCACTGCGCCGCTCGCAAGCGGCTTCGTTCTTCGCCTTCTGCCGTCCGGCGAGAGCTGAACTCCGGCGGTCAGTTGCAGCTCTGCCCAACAGCGTGTTCTCAGTTCTGCGGGCAAGCACGCCCTCTTGCCTCGGCCCCGGCAGCAAAGTCCCGAGCGAGCACTCGACTCAGTGCAATGCACCCGGAAGGACGCTCTCGCTCGCCTTTCAAGGAGCGATTCCTAACAGCAGAAGCAGCAGAGGCACAAACTGCATGACGAGAAGGGACAACGTGGAACACGTCTCTGTCCTGGCACATTTTCGTGTGCCATGCTTCCCTCCGGGTCTTCGGGCCTTGCGAAGCCCCGTGTACGGCGAGCGCTGCTACTCGCAGCTGAGAAGGACCGTGGAGCTAGCGGCGAATTCGGAGAGCTCTTCGCTGCACTGCGCCGCTCGCAAGCGGCTTCGTTCTTCGCCTTCTGCCGTCCGGCGAGAGCTGAACTCCGGCGGTCAGTTGCAGCTCTGCCCAACAGCGTGTTCTCAGTTCTGCGGGCAAGCACGCCCTCTTGCCTCGGCCCCGGCAGCAAAGTCCCGAGCGAGCACTCGACTCAGTGCAATGCACCCGGAAGGACGCTCTCGCTCGCCTTTCAAGGAGCGATTCCTAACAGCAGAAGCAGCAGAGGCACAAACTGCATGACGAGAAGGGACAACGTGGAACACGTCTCTGTCCTGGCACATTTTCGTGTGCCATGCTTCCCTCCGGGTCTTCGGGCCTTGCGAAGCCCCGTGTACGGCGAGCGCTGCTACTCGCAGCTGAGAAGGACCGTGGAGCTAGCGGCGAATTCGGAGAGCTCTTCGCTGCACTGCGCCGCTCGCAAGCGGCTTCGTTCTTCGCCTTCTGCCGTCCGGCGAGAGCTGAACTCCGGCGGTCAGTTGCAGCTCTGCCCAACAGCGTGTTCTCAGTTCTGCGGGCAAGCACGCCCTCTTGCCTCGGCCCCGGCAGCAAAGTCCCGAGCGAGCACTCGACTCAGTGCAATGCACCCGGAAGGACGCTCTCGCTCGCCTTTCAAGGAGCGATTCCTAACAGCAGAAGCAGCAGAGGCACAAACTGCATGACGAGAAGGGACAACGTGGAACACGTCTCTGTCCTGGCACATTTTCGTGTGCCATGCTTCCCTCCGGGTCTTCGGGCCTTGCGAAGCCCCGTGTACGGCGAGCGCTGCTACTCGCAGCTGAGAAGGACCGTGGAGCTAGCGGCGAATTCGGAGAGCTCTTCGCTGCACTGCGCCGCTCGCAAGCGGCTTCGTTCTTCGCCTTCTGCCGTCCGGCGAGAGCTGAACTCCGGCGGTCAGTTGCAGCTCTGCCCAACAGCGTGTTCTCAGTTCTGCGGGCAAGCACGCCCTCTTGCCTCGGCCCCGGCAGCAAAGTCCCGAGCGAGCACTCGACTCAGTGCAATGCACCCGGAAGGACGCTCTCGCTCGCCTTTCAAGGAGCGATTCCTAACAGCAGAAGCAGCAGAGGCACAAACTGCATGACGAGAAGGGACAACGTGGAACACGTCTCTGTCCTGGCACATTTTCGTGTGCCATGCTTCCCTCCGGGTCTTCGGGCCTTGCGAAGCCCCGTGTACGGCGAGCGCTGCTACTCGCAGCTGAGAAGGACCGTGGAGCTAGCGGCGAATTCGGAGAGCTCTTCGCTGCACTGCGCCGCTCGCAAGCGGCTTCGTTCTTCGCCTTCTGCCGTCCGGCGAGAGCTGAACTCCGGCGGTCAGTTGCAGCTCTGCCCAACAGCGTGTTCTCAGTTCTGCGGGCAAGCACGCCCTCTTGCCTCGGCCCCGGCAGCAAAGTCCCGAGCGAGCACTCGACTCAGTGCAATGCACCCGGAAGGACGCTCTCGCTCGCCTTTCAAGGAGCGATTCCTAACAGCAGAAGCAGCAGAGGCACAAACTGCATGACGAGAAGGGACAACGTGGAACACGTCTCTGTCCTGGCACATTTTCGTGTGCCATGCTTCCCTCCGGGTCTTCGGGCCTTGCGAAGCCCCGTGTACGGCGAGCGCTGCTACTCGCAGCTGAGAAGGACCGTGGAGCTAGCGGCGAATTCGGAGAGCTCTTCGCTGCACTGCGCCGCTCGCAAGCGGCTTCGTTCTTCGCCTTCTGCCGTCCGGCGAGAGCTGAACTCCGGCGGTCAGTTGCAGCTCTGCCCAACAGCGTGTTCTCAGTTCTGCGGGCAAGCACGCCCTCTTGCCTCGGCCCCGGCAGCAAAGTCCCGAGCGAGCACTCGACTCAGTGCAATGCACCCGGAAGGACGCTCTCGCTCGCCTTTCAAGGAGCGATTCCTAACAGCAGAAGCAGCAGAGGCACAAACTGCATGACGAGAAGGGACAACGTGGAACACGTCTCTGTCCTGGCACATTTTCGTGTGCCATGCTTCCCTCCGGGTCTTCGGGCCTTGCGAAGCCCCGTGTACGGCGAGCGCTGCTACTCGCAGCTGAGAAGGACCGTGGAGCTAGCGGCGAATTCGGAGAGCTCTTCGCTGCACTGCGCCGCTCGCAAGCGGCTTCGTTCTTCGCCTTCTGCCGTCCGGCGAGAGCTGAACTCCGGCGGTCAGTTGCAGCTCTGCCCAACAGCGTGTTCTCAGTTCTGCGGGCAAGCACGCCCTCTTGCCTCGGCCCCGGCAGCAAAGTCCCGAGCGAGCACTCGACTCAGTGCAATGCACCCGGAAGGACGCTCTCGCTCGCCTTTCAAGGAGCGATTCCTAACAGCAGAAGCAGCAGAGGCACAAACTGCATGACGAGAAGGGACAACGTGGAACACGTCTCTGTCCTGGCACATTTTCGTGTGCCA
>NW_028276170.1:282500-285000 GCF_052056855.1 Sturnus vulgaris
ATTCCATCCCATCCCATCCCATCCCATCCCATCCCATCCCATCCCATTGATTCCATCCAAGGGATCCCATCCCAGGGAGCCCAACCCAGGGATCATATCACATCCCAGGGATCTCATACCAGGGATCCCATCTCACCCCAGGGATCCCATTCAATGCCATCCCAGGGATCCCATCCCATCACTTCGATACCAACCAATCCAAGCGATCCCATCCCATCCCATCCCATCCCATCCCATCCCATCCCATCCCATCCCATCCCATCCCATCCCATCCCATCCCATCCCATCCCAGGGATACCATCCCATCCCAGGGATACCATCCAGGGATCACATCCCATCCCAGGAATCCCATGCCATCCCATCCCATCGCAGGGATCCCGTTTCAGGGATTTCATCCTATCCCAGAGATCCCATCGCATCCCATCCCAGGGATCCCATCCCATCCCAGGGATCCCATCCCATCCCATCCCATCCCATCCCATCCCATCCCATCCCATCCCATCCCATCCCATCCCATGCCATCCCATCCCATCCCAGGGATACCATCCCATCCCATCCCAGGGATACCATCCCATTATTTCGATCCCATCACAACCCAGGGATCCCATTCCAGGGATCCCATCCCTGGGATCCCATCGAATCCTAGGGATCCCATCCCAGGGATCCCATCTAATCCCAGGAATCCCATCACATCACATCCCATCTCATCCCAGGGATTCCATCCCAGGGATCCCATCTAATCCCAGGGATCCCATCCCATCCCAGGGATCCCATCCCATCCCATCCCATCACATCCCAGGGATACAATCCCATCCCATCCCATCCCATCCCATCCCAGGGATCCCATCCCAGGGATCCCATCCCAGGGATCCCATCCCATCCCAATCCATTCCAGAGATCCCATCCCATCCCACGGAGCCCATCCCATCGCAGGGATGCCATCCCATCCCATCCCATCCCATCCCATCCCATCCCATCCCATCCCATCCCATCCCATCCCATCCCATCCCATCCCATCCCAGGGATCCCATCCCATCCCATGCCAGGCAAACCCATTCCAGGGATCTGAAACCATCCCAGGGATCCCATCCAAGGGATCGCATTCCATCCCAGGGATCCCATCCCAGGGATCCCATCCCAGGGATCTCGTCCCAACGCAGGGATCCCATCCCAAGGATCATATCCCATCCCAGGGATCTCATCCCAGGGATCACATCCCACCCCAGGGATCCCATCCCATGCCATCCCAGGGATCCCAACCCAGGGATCCCATCCCAGCCCAGGGATCCCATTCCAGGGATCCCATCCCATCCTATCCCATCCTATCTCAGGGATCCTATCCCATCACATCTCATCACAGGGATCCCGTCCCATCCCATCCCAATCCATTCAAGAGATCACATCCCTTCCCATCCCACGGAGCCCATCCCATCGCAGGGATCCCATCCCATTCTATCCCATCCCATCCCAGGGATCCCATCCCATCTCATCACAGGGCTCCCATCCCATCCCATCCCAATCCATTCCAGAGATCACATCCCATCCCACGGAGCCCATCCCATAGAAGGGATCCCATCCCATCCCATCCCATCCCATCCCATCCCATCCCATCCCATCCCATCCCATCCCATCCGAGGGATCCCATCCCAGGGATCCCATACCATCCCAGGGATACCATCCCATGCCATACCATCCCACACCAGGGATCCAATCCCAGGGATCCCATCCTATCCCAGGAATCCCATCCCATCCCAGGGGTCCCATCCCATCCCATCCCATCCCATCCCATCCCATCCCATCCCATCCCATCCCATCCCAGGGATCCCATTCCATCCCAGGGATCCATTCCCATTCCATCCCATCCCATCCCAGGGATCCCATCCCAGTGATCCCATCCCATCCCATCCCCGGGATCCCATCCCAGGCATCCCATCCCATCCCAGTGATCTCATCCCAGTTATCCCGTCCCATTGATCCCATCCCATCCCAGGGATCCCATTCCAGGGATCCCATCCCATTCTCTCCCATCCAATCCCAGGGATCCCATCCCATCTCATCACAGGGCTCCCATCCCATCCCATCCCAATCCATTCCAGAGACCCCATCCCATCCCACGGAGGCCAGCCCATCGCAGGGATCCCATCCCATCCCATCCCATCCCATCCCATCCCATCCCATCCCATCCCATCCCATCCCATCCCATCCCATCCCATCCCATCCCAGGGATCCCATCCCAGGGATCCCATCCCAGGGATCCCATCCTATCCCAGGGCTCCCATCCCAGGTATCACATCCCATCCCAGGGATCCCATCCCATCCCCTCCCATCTCATCCCATCCCATCCCATCCCATCACAGGGATACAATCCCATTCCATCCCAGGGATCCCATCCCATCCCATTCCATCCCATCCCAGGAATCCCATCCCAGGGATCCCATCCCAGGGATCCCATTCCTGGGATCTCATCCCTGGGATCCCATCCCATCCCATCCCATCCCAT